>NW_007729172.1:0-66868 GCF_000696425.1 Galeopterus variegatus
CTCTTTAATTTCTTTCAGTAGTGTTTTGTAGTTCTCATTATAGAGATCTTTCACCTCCTTGGTTAAATTGATTCCTAGGTATTTTTTTGTTGTTGTTGACTATTGTAAATGGGCTTGCTTTCTTGATTTCTTTTTCTGCTAGTTCATTACTGAAGTATAAGATTGCTATTGATTTTGGGTGTTGATTTTGTATCCTGCAGCATTACTGAAATTGTTAATCACCTCAAAGAGGTTTTTTGGTACAATCTACAGATTTTTCTATATATAAGATCATGTCATCTGCAAACAAGGACAGTTTGACTTTGTCCTTTCCAATCAGAATGCCCTTTTTTCCTTTCTCTTGCCTAATTGCTCTGGCTAGTACTTCCAATACTATGTTAAATAGGAGTGGTGAGATTGGGCATCCTTGTTCCTGCTCTTAAGGGAAATTTTCCCCATTCAGGATGATATTGGTGATTGGTTTGTCGTAAATGGCTTTTATTGTTTTGAGATAATTTCCTTCTATACCTAATTTGCTGAGAGTCTTCATCATGAAGAGATGTTGAATTTTGTTGAATGCTTTCCACTATTAAAAAGACTGGGAATAACAAATGCTGGTGAGGATACGGGGCAAGGGGGATTCTTCTACATTGTTGGTGGGATTGTCAATTAGCATAGCCATGATGGAAAATAGTATGGAGGTTCCTCAAGCAACTATATATAGAACTAACATATGATCCAGCAATCCCATTACTGGATATATATCCAAAGGAAGGGAAATCATCATGTTGAAGGGATACCTGCATTCCCATGTTCATTGCAGCTGTATTTACAATAGCCAAAATATGGAACCGACATAAGTGTCCATTGACAGACAACCGGATAAGGAAAATGTGGTATATATACACAATGGAATACTACTCAGCCATAAAAAGGAATGAAATTCTGCCATTTGCAGCAACATGAATGTGTCTGGAGAAAGTTTTGTTAAGTGAAATAAGCCAGACAAGGAAAGAGAAATATGGCATGAGAAATACCTCACTCATAACTGGGTGCTAAGAAAGAAAGAATAATGGAAGAAAAGACCACAACTATATGTTGAACTTTCAGAAAGAGAGAACAAACCTAAGGATACTAGAGATGGGGTGTAGGGAGGGAGGGGGTTTGGGGAGTGATAGGTCAGGTAAAGGGCATAAAGAAAAATCATGTCTTGTAATAATGAATATGCTGATAATAAATGATAAAAATTTTTTAAATAATAAAATTAAAAAAGATTTAGCTCAGGGGCCGGCCCGGTGGCGCACTGCTACAGTGCACCGCTTGGGAGTACGGTGGCGCTCCCGCCCGAGGGTTTGGATCCCACATACAGACCGGTTCCCGCTCACTGGCTGAGCGAGGTGCGGGCACAGTGCCGAGGGTTGCGATCCCGTTGCCGGACACGAAAAAAGACAAAAAGGGAAAAAAAAAAGATTTAGCTCAAAAAAAGAAAAAAGGAATAACAACAATAAAAACAAAAACAAAAGAAAAGAACAAAAGAAAAAAAACCCCCACAAGATTTAGCTCAAAAAAAGAAAAAAGGAATAACAACAATAAAAACAAAAACAAAAGAAAAGAACAAAAGAAAAAAAAACCCCACAAGATTTAGCTCAAATTCACCTTTATAATGCCTTTCTGTAAGCATTCTGTACATTCTACATATGGTTAGCCATTTTGTCAATTGTACTTACATACCGCTCTTTTTACTTATTGTATCCCATGTAATTATTTGTTTAAGTTCTCATCTCCTCTGCTAGTTCGGACTCCTTGAGAATAGGGACTATTTAACTATTCACCCAAACCTAGCATAAATAGGTATTTAACACACACTGGTTGATTGAATGAATATATTCATTGATAAATATATTCATTGATAAATGAGTCTCAAGGGACTTATAGTTAATAAAACTACTACTTCTAGTACTACTACTACTGGGTAATGCTTATTGAGCATAATTTGCTAAACATTACCCTAAACTCTTGGCACTCATTAACTCATTTAATTCTCACAATAACTCTATCAGGTAAGTATTATCCCCATGAAAGCTTTCTTAAAATTATGAAATATTATTATCACCATTTTACAGATAAAGTAAGTGAGCCTTAGAGAAGTTAGGTAACATACTCGAAGTTACACAGCTACTAAGAGGTGTAAAAAAATTTTGTGTTTCAATAGAAAACTCTGTATTGCCTACAAGACTCTTTCCAGGTCATCCCTTAGAGAAGTTAGGTAACATACTCGAAGTTACACAGCTACTAAGAGGTGTAAAAAAAATTTTGTGTTTCAATAGAAAACTCTGTATTGCCTACAAGACTCTTTCCAGGTCATCTGATTGGTGTGTTTAATTGTCTTTGAGCCATTTTATGACTCTGTATAAGTGTGTCTTCTTCAGATTCTCTTTAAAACAGGTTAGGATCTGTCTGGTTCTGTCACTGAATGACTTAAATAAAAATCTTTAACATTTTTTTTTCTGTCTGTATCAGAGTCTTATTTTAGCTTTCCTGAACATTATCTCTTTTTGAAAAATTTTTGTTTGTTTGTTTGGTTGTGGCCAGCATGGAAATCTGAACCCTTGACTTTGGCGTTATCAGTACCACCTGAATGTTATCTTTTAACAGACATGTAGCTGAAATGCAATTTCCATTCTGACTGACTTCAAGGCCCATTTTTCCAACTTAAAGATCTCCAGCTTCACTGTGCATTTTACTGGGGGGCTTGTATTTAAAGTACAGAGTTCTGAGTTCTACCTCAAGAGACTTTGATTTAGTAGGGTTTTTGTTTTGTTTTTTAGCAAGACTTGAGTTATTCTGTTGCAGATGGTCTGCTAAGCACTGCTTTGAACAACTCTATAATACTGCTTTCCTAATAAGGGAAATAAAATACTTGTACAAAGCAAGTTATAAACTTGCTCAAGCTCTTAAAGAAGAAACAAGGAAGAGAGAAATTCCATCTGGAAGAATCTGTAAGTTTCAAGAAGAAAGTGGCATTTGATCTGTGTCTTAATTACTAGGAAAGCTTTTGACAAAGAGGAGGAAAAGACATTCTGTATGTTGGGGGCATCATGAGCAAAGGTGTGTAGGAAAATACACGCATTTTTAGGGGATGACTAGTAGTTGGATTTGGCTAGACTGAGTAAAGAACTGAGTAAAGAGTATGAAGGATAAGACTGCAAAGGTAGGTTGGAGCTAGAGTAGAGAACTGTAATGCCATGCATTTATTTGATAGGCAGTAAAACACAATAGAAGGCTTTTGAAATAAAAAAAAAAGAAGATAACCAAAGGCAGGTCAGAAGAATTCTGAAAAGGCATGAAGTTGAGAGAGAGAGAGGCGATTTATGGGTGACAAGGCAATTTATGAATGACAAGGAAAGATATGAGGTCCCAAGGATTTGAAGTCTCTTCTATAATTAATGAATATTTATTGAGGGCCTGTTGTGTGTAAAACATGTGGTACTAAGCACTGGGAGAAGATGGGAAGGAAATTATTATTCTGGTATAACGCAAGGGTGACATCGGAGGTAAAGGATGATGTGTGAGCCTGCACTTGGTGAGTGAAAGAGGAAGAGTAGAAGAGGTAAATAAATGAAAGATATTTAGGGAGTAGGTGACAGAATTTGGTGTGTATTTGGATATCGAGGGCTAAGAGTGAGGAGTCTGTGAAAACAGGTTTCTGGATTGGGTGATTAGAGGCATGATGACACCATAAACGGAGAAAGAAGAGTATAGAGAGAAGGAGGTCTGGAAATGAGTTATATATTTTATTGTATTCAAAGGACCTGGGAAAACATAGTAGGATCTTGGGAATATAGACCTGGAGTTGAGAGAGAGTTTTAGACAGATATTGTATAAGTGGAATTGATATCAGATATACCTCCGTGGATTGGGGAAACAGAGAGGATAGGGTTAAGCCAAGGCTGAGATAGGGTCCAAATTGTGTGAGGCAATTACCTGGAGTAGTTGGAAGTGAACTGAGCAAAAGGTTAGTTGCAAAATTTAGATCTAAGAATCAAAGCAAAAAAGCCCACATGCATTGTCATGTCCAAGGAATCATCAGAACTTTGAGATGAAAAGCTCAAGGGCTGGGGAAATGCGACAAGATCATATTGAGAAATGAGAGCCAAGGCAGTGGAATAAGTTGAAAGATGTTTTTTTTTGCAGAACTTCTTTTAGGGAGAGCGCTGTATTTGTTTGGAACTGCTTTAGGTAGGCAGTGAAACTCCAAGGGGTTTAAACAACAGAAGATGGTCATTCAACTCCTCCATAAGGAAGAAGAGAGTGGAGCATAGCGTTAGTGGGAGGATTGCACAACTACTCAGGAACCCCTTAATGTTATGTAAAGTTAGGGCGAATTATGAAATGCTTGGAGATAATTTCCTATAGAAGCTAGAGGAAGGGCCGAATTCTGTGTTCAGGATGATGAAGCAATAACAGGGATGTCAGTGAGTTAACTCTTGTTACTTTTATATTGATTTCCTTAAAGTCAAAGAATGATTGGTCTTTCCTATTGTAATGGTTATTACAAACCAAAGGAGATCGTTACAAAAACCACAACTAAATTATTTAGGAATCATGTGGCTTTGAACTTTAGATCTACTTGTTTGTTCATCTCCCCTCCCCGCCCCCCCGTGCAAATCAATATGACAAATGTTGAATCTCGACAGTTGGTGTTTTTAGCTATTGGTTATAGTTACTTATTTTCCAAGAATTTCTTGTATGGCTAGCAACCAGAATTTTTGCAGCTGTTTTCATAGTTTCCTGGGGTGCACTTATATTGTGCATTCTTTGTTGAAAATTAATAATTTGGATTAAGACAAAGTGAATTGAAATTGAGTTTCTTTCACCGCTGTGTTGGTACATTAAGGGGACTACTTTCGCTTTCTGCACTACTAGAATACTGTGTACATAAAATCTTGTTAAAAGCCAAATCCTGATAGTTTTTAACATGTCATCTGGTACAGGACTTCACATACAAACCAGAAAAAATCCAGGTGTGTTTAGTGATTTAACTCTCAGAACACAGTTATGGGACAATTATGCTTTGACTCTAATGTACCATAATGTTGCCTCTTCTATGGCTGGTAGCTTTTGATAATTAGGCACTTGTCCAAAAAGCTGGACTTTGGATGAATGCATGATTTCATTTATTTCTAAAATCAGAAAATATTTTTTTCTTATTGGTGGCAGCAATAGAGGCTAATGAGAAAGGGTGATTGTGGAAACAAGACTGAGCAAAGGAGACTAGTTTGGAGGCAGTTACTCTAATGCAGACACCACATGCTTTTCTGGGACAGGAAGGAGTCCAGTGTGACTATCAGGTCTTGTTAGTGGCATAGTGAATCTTGTGGCCATGTGGAGAGATAGAGAACTGATGCAAATAATATTCCATTTGAAAACTGGTTATTGCCAAAGGTCTAAATTCTGAAGACCTCAACTTCTATCTATAAATGGTAGGAGCTAAAATGAATTTCTTATTGCTATTAAAAAATAATTTCTATGCTTAAAAAAATTCTGACATTCATCTCTTTCGTTTTAGTTTGGTATATTGTTGGTGAAATTCCTTATTTGTGTTTGATTGGAGGAAGAATTAACAGATTAAGTTAAATTTCCTCATCCTGATGGTCTTTTCATTAATGATATTATAGTTTCTACTATGTTATACATAGATAGTACAAATATTTAAAATTTTTCCTTACTCCACAATCCATTTTTCCCTATTTTTTTGGCTATTAAGTATTCTGTTAGCATTTTGGGATACTACACAGTTTATTAAGGAATATATCTGACAAAGTTTGAAGATACTTAATTTTAACAGTCTTCAAAAATGATTTTTTACTAGTGTTTTCTACCAAGGAGAATTTAAAATCCGAGACTAGAACCATGCCTTTCCTTGTGGAAAATAAATCCCCATAAAATGGTATCTTTTCATTAGAACCAGATTGTCTTCTTTTCAAAATTAAAAAAATTCTGCGCTGGCTGGTTAGAGTGTGGTGTTATAACACCAAGGTCAGGGGTTTGGATCCCTGTACTAGCCAGCCACCCAAAATGAAACAAAACAAAACAAATTCTTAGTATATTGCAAAATATAGCAAAAATATTTTGAAAAGGGATGACAGTGAGTTATTTTTCAAAACTGTTAGTTGCTGGAGGGCAAAATGTTTTGTTTTTACTAAAATACACAAAATACAGGCCCCAAAACGAAATGAGAGATCTGAATGCAGCATATGCATTTTCTGTATAAATAATGACTTTCTCATATAGAGTGTCTAAAACATGGACTTCAGTTAGTGATGAACATGATTCAAATGTATGGGGTAGGTTGATTGTACTAATACTATTGCACAAATAATAGTTGTAATGACTTGAGGAGATCAATTTGATTGGGAGATAACTTTACAAGGGAGATAATATGTTTGTATATTAAAAACATACTGCCATAAAAATTGCTCTTTTTTCTTTTTAATTATTTTTAGAATAATTTCTTATCTATATGACTGGTGAAGTAGTTGATCGATAGCACTACAAAAATTTGATTCTTTTGTAATTGAATATACTTAGCAGAGATGGGTGTGGTGCAGGGGATGTTTAAATTAAGGAATATTTCTAAATTCTAAAATTGTATTTAGCAATAAGGACTATAAAAACTACTTATGAATAGTTCAACTATCAACTTTATTTTTATTTTATTTTTATTTTTTTTTGTCTTTTGTCTTTTTTTCCGTGTCCAGCAACGGATCGCAACCCTCAGTGTTGCCCCCATACCGGACCGGGGACCGGCAACGGGATCGCAAGCCTCGGTGTTGCTCCCGTGCCTCGCTCAGCCAGTGAGCGGGAGCCGGTCTGTATGTGGGATCCGAACCCTCGGACGGGAGCGCCGCCGCGCTTCCCAAGCGGCGCACTATCCAGTGCGCCACCGGGCCGGCCCCTCAACTTTATTTTTAATTGCTGTTTCTTGTGTTTTTTTGGCAGCTGGCTGGTAGGGGGATCTGAACCCTTGACGTTGGTGTTATAACGCCACACTCTAAAGTCAACTTTATTTTTTCAAAAATATATTTGTTCATAGGATAGGGAACATGTTCATTCTGATTTTCATCATATTGATGTATGGGTTCTTTATGTTTTAAAATAGTAAACATGAATTTTATATGTTGATAAACAATGATACTTTAATATTATCCAGTCAATGTCTATTTGCTTTGTTAACAAGATATTTTGAATCTAGAATTAAAAAAAAAAAAAAAAGACAGAGCTTCATAAATTTTCTACTTTCTCAAAAAATGATAGTGGGTAGAGCCAATCTAAAGAGGCTGTAGTGAGAGATAGTTGGTTTTAATTTGCATGTCTTTTATGAATAAGGGCCATTTAAACTGTAGATGGGTCATTTATATTTCTTTTTCTGTGATGTCTGTTAATGTCCTCTATTTTTCTCTTGAATGGCTGACCTTTATCTTTTTGATTTCTAGAAGCTTCTTATATATGAAGGAGGTTTGCCCTTTATCTACGATTTAAATATCAGATTTTTTTCCCAGTTTGTAATTTGTGTTTTAACTTTGCTTATGGTACTGTTATTTCTTGCCATGTAGTAGTTTTTAATTCTTAATTAGTTAGATTTATTAATCTTTTGTGGCTTCTGGATTTTGAGTCACAGTTAGAAAGGCCTTTCCATTCCAAGTAAGAAGGGAATTTACCCATAATTTCTTGTTGTGCATTTGTGCATTTATATTTTACATTTAAATTTTTGAACCATTTGGAATTTACCCTAGTGTAGAGTATGAGATATAGATTTAACTTACTTTTTCTGGATGCTATCCATTTATTAAAAAGTCCATCTTATCCCACTGATTTGAGATGCTGCTTATTTGGGCCTATTTCTGGACATTCTATTCAATTCTATTAGCTTATCTATTCCTGTAAAAATCCCAAAGTGTTTAATTATTGAGGTTCTGTAGTATTTTTTAACTTATAGAAGGTTATTCCTTCCTCATTGATCTTAAGTTTTTCTGGTTATTCTTGCTTATTTTTCCATATGAACTTTAGAATCAGCTTGTCCTATTCCTGAAAATAGCCTTTTGGTATTTTCATTGAGATTGCAATAACTTCAGAAATTAAAATTTACGGAAAATTGATGTTCCCAACCAAGAACACAGTCTGACTTTTCATTAGTTCAAGTCTGCTGTTGGATCCTGCAGAAGTGTTTTAAAGTTTTCCTTGTATAAGTTTTGCATATTTCTTGTTAAATTTATTCCTAGGTACTTTTTGTTGCAGTTGTAAATGAGGCCTTTTCTCTTCTTTATTTTGTAATGGAGTAGTGTGTGTAGTGTGTGTGTGTGTGTGTGTGTGTGTGGGTGGGTGGGTGGGTACAATACACATATGTCTGTGTGTGAATATATATGTAAATTAATTTTATATCCTGCTCACTTAATTTTTATTGTTTATATACATTTTTTCACTTGATTTTCTTGTATCTATACATGTGTGTGTATATATATATATATATATTTAGTTGATTTCCAGGTATATAATCATATCATCTTCAAATACTGACAATTTTACACTCTTTTTTCCAATAGTTGTATCTTTACCTTCTCTCTTTTATCTAGTTCCTTTGACAGATATTTCCACTACCATTTTGGTTAGTAGTGGAAGGCATTCCTTCTGTCCTTTTCTTGACTTCAGTAGAAATCCTCCAATGTTTCCCCATTAAATTTGAAGCTGGCTTTGAATTTTAAAGTTAATATCTGGTCAGATATTACCTCTTTGCTTTATCTGAAAACTGAAAATTTGGCCCAGCAATAAGATACCTAGATGTCCAATGCTAAGGGATTGTTTAAATATGTTATGGTACATGCATTGAATAGAACAGTCAAGGCAGTTACATCCATTTTGTTGTTAAATAAAACCTAAAGTATACACAAGAATTCATGGAAAGGTATCCGGAGGGATATTCCACAAGCTGATCTAAAAGTTATAAACTGGTGATTGGTAACATCAATTTCAACTAATTTATAAAATTTTAAAAACATGATAACATTTTGGCACGATTAAAAAAATGTTAGAAATTCAAGAAAAATAGATTCCCTCTCTTTGTTCTAGATATGTTTCTGTCATTGTTTAATTTTTTTTCCACAATACAAAATAAGACTCTTCTGTTTAAACATTGTGGAATGACCACAAGTGTTTATCATTTATTCTTTGCAAAATGACACTAAAATGGTTGTGTCGAAAGGGGTTTACAAGACATAAGCCACAAGGAAAAAGAGACAGGAGAAACCTCCACAGTACATGAGATATTTGAAAAATTTTGGAAGCCAGAAGTTGGATGGAGTAGTAATAATTGATTTGGAAAGTGGAAGGAGGGCTAACCTAAATGCTTGGAAGAGACTTTGCACTTGGAGGTGCAGTGTACTGTGGAAGGCAGGGGTGGGGCTAAGGCTAAAAGAGAATTGCCCTGAAGTTGTTCACTGAGCTCTTGGACCACTGGGTCCCTTCCCCACCTCATACAGCCAGCTTGTACTCATGGGTACCCTAATATTTACCACCACTAATGTAACTCCTCTGAAATTTTAATGAAAGGTCAGAAGTTTCTTCTCTGGAGAAAGGAGTTTATACTTTGATAGAGAGTTCCCATAACAAAAGGGCTAACCAAAGAGTGGGAAAGAGTGCTTGAAAATGAAAAATATGTTTGAAATAGAAATTTTAGTAGAAGCTTAGAAAGTAAAGTTAAGAAATTCTCCTGGCCCAGGATTTCTCAATCTTGGCACAGTTATTTGGGCCTGGAAATGCTTTGTTGTGGGAGGCTGCTCTGTGCATTGTAAGAGGGTTAGTAGCATCCCTGTCTTCTACTCATTAGATGCCAGTGCACCCCACTCTTACCGGTGGTGAGGACCAAAAATATTTCCAGAGATTATCATATGTCCCCTGAGAGGGGGAATCAACCCTTTCCCCCCAGACACTCTTTAAGAGCCTCTGTCTTAGACAATAGAAAAGAAAGATGCAGAGATATCAATAGGCTAAAAGGACAATAAATTTAGAGAATAATATAGATGTTCCAATATTCTACTAACAAGAGTTCACAAAAAGAGAACAGAGAAAATGGAAGGGGGTAAATTAGCAAAGAAATAATAAAAGAAAAAATTTGCAGATAATATTAAAAGGACCCCTAGTGTCCAGCACAATCAATGAAAAAAAGACCCATTCCAAGGCACTTTATTATGAAATTTCAGACTAGGGATAATGGGGAAGGTTCTAGGAAGAAAAACAGGTCAGATACAGAGGAGTGGGAACTAGAAAGGTATTAGGCATTTCAGTGGAAACACCAGAAGTAAAAGACAGTGGAACAAAGCTTTTAAAATGCTGAGAGAAAATTATTTTTAACCTATTTAAATGATCAGTCAGGAAGAAGAATAAAGACATTTTCAAATATACTGTAAAGTACTCTAAAAATATATCCCCTATGTACTCCCTATGAGTAAGCTTCTGCAGTCTGTGCTTCAGCAGAATAAGAGAGTAAGCTAAAAGTCATGTGTTTGTGTACTGGAAGATATTATTGATAAAAATTTGATAGGTATGTTGAAGGATCTGGATAAAATTCAACATAGATACATCTTTTTAAAATGTGAAAAAGCAAGGCAATTATTAACTCCAGGAAGAACAGGAAATCTTCAAGAAAAGTGTTAGCATGGCACATTGCTTGGTTCGGCAATGCACTGTATTTACATTGTCAGGATGAGGTAAACCGTAATTATTGATTTGAGTAAAGTCATGAGGTGGCTCTTACGGAAGGAAGGATGAGGGCAAAGTGGTAGTGGTGGTGGTATGTAAAAGAGCTAAATCCTCAAATACCATGACAAGATGTCAATAAATAATGTCTAAAACTGAAAATCAAAAAATATTGATGTAAAGATATAATTTAGGAAATGAAGAACGCACAACAGGGTCTTGTGGAATGTGGGGTGAAGATAGGTGGGGAGAAATAGGGCAGGAGACTGATGGGACTCACTGGATGTTTTTTGTTAGCCTTTCAGAACAATTTGAACTTTCACTTATGTGTATTACTTTCATTAAATATAAAAATACAAACAAAGCAATACACATACATTACAGGAAAAAAAAATCACAGGCAAAAAGAACACAAAAGATGTCCACAATCTCATCCACCCAGAGATAACTACTGTTAATATCCTGAAATAGTTTCTTCTAGAAAAATTCTGAAAAACAGATGAAAATGCTTTCAAATACTCATAAAACCTTACAAAAAATTCTTGATACACTAAAACTACCAATATAGGAAAAAGTAGTTCCTGAAGTTGTTCATGTTTGACTAATTCAACCTTTCTGATCAAAATGTTTGGTGTCATTTAGGTTATATCTTCACTAACAGAGCAGAGTCGAGAATTGAGGCAGTTTTCCAAAAACACTTTTGCCTTAATTATCTTGTTATTTTAAAAAGAAGCAGTTTTTAGTCTCAGTTTTCCAAACAATTGGCTTTATTTAGAAGTTTAAAAATTTTGGGAAGCAGAAACTCATCAGGTAAATTTGCTTAATTTAAAATAATTTTTGTGTTTTAAAAATCTTTTTAAGTGTGGGTGACTATTTTCATTTCTCTGAACAGTTTCTTTGAACTATTTCAGTGAATTAAATATAAAAAGTACAATTCAGCCTTGATACTTCACATTTAAAATGCAGAAAAATTTCATATAGTAAATACAAAATTTTGAGGAAGTATCCTTGTAAAGGGAATATTGGTAAAACAAAATTAAAAGTAATTAAAGATTTAAATGTGAACAATGAAATGGATATTTTTAAAGAAATTAAACTGCATTAAAAATTTCAAGAGATGGGACACAATAACTAACTACATTGTATATTGACAAAAAAAAAAAATTTTCCAAAAAAAATATAGTTGATGTATTTTTCTACCTTTTAAGGTCACTGAGTTTGATTAATTTAAGTTTGAACTAATTTCAATTCTGAGACTTTGTCCTTCATATATTCACTTACATATTCTGTAAAATCTCAAAATAATCTCGTAGATTTGGTGATGTATTTGTAGAGGCCTAACATGAAGGAGTATAGGGATATTGAGTATAGTGGGTTTCTGTGAGTTTACTTGGCCTTGGTTACTGCTGTTGGTGTTAGAGAATTATGCATACCAAAGATAATGATGGTGCATTTATCAGGAAAGAACAGAGCAACTGTCAGCCACTAGAGACAAGCATGGGAGAGTGTCCGTAGGCGGTAGTATTGATACAGAGTCCTGGGATCACACTGTGAAATCTGTACTTTCAGGGCTGACCCCACAGATGTCCACATACAACCATCTTTCCACAGAAAATTATGAAATAGCTACATGTGTACATAAGCTGGCTATGGGGCAAAGCAAAGTTGTCCTGTACTACACACATTGTGAACCAACTATGATGGTACAGGTTGTGGTCAGTACCCTGGTATGTCCTGAGAGTTTGGGTGAGAAAAGGGGGAACATATACTTGGGGGCCTGCAGGATCATCCTTCCTGCTTGACTGCAGGGCAGGTTTTTGGTTTTTTTCCAAGTCAGCCTGAAGTTCTTTTACCAAGACCTGGGTCTTAAGAAGTAATTATGAATTATTATTCACATTTTATAGATAAAGAAATTGAGCCTCATTAAGGTTCAGTTGGTTAAAGTTGCACTGACAGAATTCCAGGGTCTGATTTCAATTCTGTTACTTTCCCTTGAAAATAAATACGGACCAGGAGAATGAGGGTGTGTGTGTGTGTGTGTGTGTGTGTGTGTGTGTGTGTTTTCTGGTCCAAACTACAGCAGATATGTCTGTGTTTGTGGGCATGTATATATTAGGTCAAATATGTTAGCTCTATTGATATTTCTTACAAATAACTGTCCTACGTTATTGATGGTGTTGGTTACAAACTAATTTATTTAGAACTTACCCTTTTTCAAAAAAAAGGACTTGTGATTGCTTTTTGCAAATTATAATAGCCTATATATACCTGTTCATTATTTTGTTTTATTCCAAACAATTCTATCTTGTTGATGAAGGAACACTTGGACATTTTTGAGGCTAAATATATCAGGGTAGAAGATCCACTATTTAATGGCAAACTTTTTTTTTTATTTGGTGGCTGGATTGTACGGGGACCCAAATCCTTGACCTTGTTGTTATAACACCACACTCTGACCAACTCAGCTATCCGGCCAGCCCCCAAACTTTCTTTATGCACTGGGCAACTTGGTATTCTCAGCCAACACCAAAAATTCATAAACTACTTTTGTGATAGCACAGGGGCTCCAAGTGGAGTGGAGTGCTGGTGCACCCTTGAGTGTGTTTTTCAGGGATTAGGAGAGAGTATGCCTCTTCCACACACACACACAGTTTGGAATGCACCTGCAGCCCCAAACAAGAATGGGGCGGGACTCGATTGTGGCCCTGTCGAACGTGGCAGAAAAAAACAGCAGTTGCTCTTTCACCTCCTTTCTGATAGTCAAACCATGCAGTTCCTTTATATAGTATTTGGACGTTTAAGGCAGAATGTAAACTCATAATCTAAAAAGATTAGGTACTTGGCTAGCCCAGGTACTGACCGCTGCGGGGGCGGGGTCACAGTTCTCTGCACTTGCGAGTTTTGTTACCTGCTTTATAAAGCCTGGGAACTGAACGCTCTGCCCCTTGCGAGGTGTGATCTTCCAGGATGCCACTGCAGCCCACCTCGAGTGTTGGCGTTTTTGAACCCTTACTGGGACCTAAGTTCCAGCACCCTAAGGGCGGCCCCGCTGCTCGCTCAGAGCCCCGCCCACTTTGGCCCGGGTCCGAGCCGCCGGGAGCCAGAGCCGGGGCCGAGCGGCTGCGGCCCCTTTAAGGAGCCGCTCTGCGGTAACCCGAGCCCGCAGTCCGAGCGGGCGCGGCGGCCGCGGTGGTGTCTGTAGTCTCCGCGACTGCTCCTCCAAGCGGCTCGGAGCACACGACTTCCCTGGCTCCCGCGCGACTGCTCCTCCAAGCGGCTCGGAGCCCACGACTTCCCTGGCTCCCGCGAGCAGCTCGCGGGGCGGCTCTGGCAGGCGCCAGCCCTCGGGCCGGGGCGGATGACCAGGCGCTTGTAACCACCCGTCGCCCTCTCCCGGCCCGGCGCAGACGCCGCCCGTGCGCGAGTCGCCCCGGGATCCGGCACAGGTGACGCCGTTTGGAGGTCTCGGGGAGGAGGGTGGGCTCTCTTCGCCCCGCGGCTCCCCCAGGCCGCCGAGAGCAGCCAGCTGGCAGGGGCGCCGGGGCTTCCCGCCCCCGGCCTAGTGCGGCCAAGGGCTTCTGAACCCGGAGGCTGGGTAGGCGTCCCGCGCGCCGGAGGTGACCCGGAGCCCCGGGCGGGATCCAGCAGGTGTGTGCGACGGGCACAGCATCCTCCCAGCCCCGCGGGCCCTGGCGCCGCTCCGGGGGCAGATGGTGTCCCGGGGCCCGCGGTCCCCGCACCGCCAGGGCGCCCCGCATTCCACTCGCGTTTCCCGGGCTGCACGAGTCGGCTGCCCTGTCCGCCTGGCGGCACCTCCCAGGGCTGAGCTCAAAGAAGGTGGGTGCAAACCTTTGGGCATCCAGGATAGCGTTAGAGACCAGCACACAATCAGGCTCATCAAGTGGGTAAGGCCCCCTTTTTCCCCGCTGCCTCTTTCTGAAACAAGTAGCTTTTATTTACCCTTGCAGTTCTCAAGTGGGTCCCATTTTTAGCCATCGAGTGCTGAAGAGTCTGGTGGGAAAGGACCGGGCGCAGAGTCAAAGGGAGAAATTGGTTCCTATTTTCGGCTCTACCACTGTAACCCGTGGCAAGTTTATGAAACTAAGTGCCTCAGTTTACCCAGCCGTGAACTGGGGTTCGTAATGCCAGCATTCTCTTACCGCCCCAAGACGGTAGGAAAACCTCTGTGAAAGCACTTTGAGTTGTCTAAGTTCATTGAAGAGTCACTGTTGCTAGTCTGTATTTTCTTAATTGTGCACATTTGAGTGTTAATGTCGAGCACATTTTTGTATGAAACTATAAAATTTACCTTAAAGAATGATCTTTGACAATATTCATATTAATCCAGATACCAGGTTGGGGACAAGATGGAAGAGTTTGTGTGGATGATAGAAACTGATGTGTGAAATAGAAAGAAAGCTTTCATTTTAAGTAAAATTTTTAAGCAGTCATAAATGGAGCTGGGAAAAATGGTCGTTGGTCTGTGGTGTTTTAAAGTGAGATACTGCAGTGTGTGCACATGGTATAATTGGAATGCAGCTTCATCTTTGCCTAGCCAATTAAGGTAATAAATTAGAGAATCCCAGTTGCCTTTTAGGTGTGCTATATATGAGGTAGAGAATTTTTTCCCCTTGTTTATCTTTTCTTCAAGTTGTGTGGGTGAAACTAAATTAGAATAGCGAACTCCCGCCATGCTTGTAAACTTGAAAGAATGACTTGAAGAACCCTGGGTTTTAGTTTATTTGCCACCTCCGTCCTGCTATCTGATGGTCCAGAGAAAATTTATTTTGACGGCGCTTCTTTTATTTATTTATTTTTTTCCTTCCTACCCCTGCAATTCCTTCTGTAGCATTGCCTGCGTCTAGAGTTCAAGTTTTACTGTGGGATCTTGCAGGAGTTTCATTGGTCTAGGCTGGATGCCGCAGACCCAGCTGCTCAGTCAGTCACCGTTATTAACACTATTAGCATTCTGTTTCTATTCCCTTCACTCTAAGTCTTCTTTGCCCTGGTAGAAAAAATAATGGCTCTTCACTGCTAAAGCTGTATACTTGGAGGTGACGAGGAATGGCAGTGGCCAAGGGGCTGAAACTTTATTACAGATAGGCTGGGGTCTTCTGAATAGACCCTGGAGTAGGGATGCAAGAGTTGGCCTATCTTTTCTTCATTTTCTGAAATCTCCATTGGAGAGATTAGTTTGATTATCAAGGGAAGCTTTGGGAGCAAGTTAGAAACCTAACCTGGTGCTAGTCAGGTTAAGAGCATTCCCTGCAAAAGAGTGGAGAGGAGGAAGTAGTGGCTTGAGAGGGAATGGAGGGGCCCTCCCTATTACCAGATAACCAGCTTGGTAAAGGAACCTGGATTCCCCAGTGAGAAAGGGGCTGGGTTGCAAAAAGGGATTGGCACAGCTTTGAAGCAAATTTTGGAATGTACCGAGGTTTGATGGGCCCTTCTCTCCTTTTCCCTTTGAGGGTGTTTCTTGCCCCTCAGATTCAAGCGCAGCTGTCCCACAGTTTTCAGCCCTGTTCACTTTGCTCTGTTGGAGCTTTTAAGGAGGCCCAGTGTTTCTGTTCCCTTCTCAAAGCAGGTCTTAGATGTATTAGAGGAATCCGAGCAGTTTAATTTGTAGGAAACCCTTCACACCTTAGTGCATCCTCCTGCCCTTCTTTCCAAATCAGTATCCCATATCCTACAGATTAAGGATTCATTTAGGCTTCAGTATCTCTTAGTAGGTTAAAAAGTGTGACATTGTGGCTGAGAAGAGTAAACTGAACAGTTTACACTGAGATATAGAAAACTAGTTTTTCTGTCGAGGAAGATAATGAATTAATTATCTGGGTGAGAATTGTGGGCACTTGGACAAGGGAGGGCAGGACTGAGGTGGAGTTGTGCTGGACAGCTTGTGCCCTGTCCTTGAGAGAGGAAAAGATACCACCAAGCTAGTATAGCCGCCTTGTGCTTTCGCTTATTCTATTTGCCTTGTGAGAGGAAGAAGATGACAATATGGAGGTGGAGTAACCATCTGTTCTCAAGGATGGAAAACAGACTTCGACTGAACACTAGGAATGAGCTATATTCACCTGGCATTGGTATCAAGCACTGGATATATTACACCAGAGAATTACATCAGGAAAGTGAAGCTAATTTTGTAAGAAAATCTAAGGTATTTCAAGAGTGACTGGTGTTATTTTTTCTTGTTGGAGATGAAAGGTAGCACACAAAAAAATGGAATCCTGCTGTTCTGAGGCTTGTTATTCCTGGTGAGACTGTTGGATGTCTGCAAGCTGATCCTAGACCTGAGAAGGCAGGATAAGGCAGGACTAGCAAAGGGTGTTTCTGGTGTTTCTTTGCTCAGAACATTGGTCTGTTCAAGGAGAAGGCAGTCTGTCCTGTGTATTCATGAGAAAGAGCTTACGAATCAGTGCAAAAAGCCAAGGTTTTTGAAAATAGCCAATGAAGAAGATGGGTGGAAGTCAGTTCAGAGCTTGAGCCAGCATGAAGGAAAGAAGTTGCTGAACAGTGGGACCAATATCATGGTGGGGGGGTTGACTACATTGACAAAGGCTTGTCTAAAGCAGTGTTTCAAACACTTTTTTTTTTTTAAATATAATGTTCTTCTTCTTCTTTTTTTTTTTGTCCTTTTTGAGACTGGCCACACCGCGCACCAGCCATCCCTGTATAGGATCCGAACCCGCAGCGGGAGCGCTGCTGTGCTCCCAGCACTGCACTCTCCCGAGTGTGCCATGGGCTTGGCCCTCAAACACTTTTGAATTACAACAGTACAAAATGCATTTTTACATTGTGACCCAGGACATAAGTAAGTTTATGTGTATCTGAAAAAAAATTCTATTTTTATTCTCTTTCTGTTTCTATTCTGTGTTCTTAAAAACTCACAACCTATTAATGGATCACAGTCCACTATTTAGAAGCCATTTGTTTAATGGGTAGAAAAACTGGTTTCAGTGGAACAGGGTGGGCAGGGGGATTGGAGATGCTGGAGGAGGTGAGGGGGAGCATAGAATTGATTGAGAGAAATCTGGATCCCTGTCAGTGGGGACAGAAAAGGGTGTGAAAACTCATCTGGTGTCTGACAGGTACAGGTCTCACATAGATGAAAGGCAGCTGGATGCAGCAGATGCAAAAAAGGGGACTTCCCAGCAGTTCTATCCACTTCAAAGCAAAACTATTGTTTTGTTTTGTTTTTTTTTTTTTTTTTGGCGGCTGGCCAGTAAGGGGATTCTTGAACCTTGGTGTTACAACACCCATTCTGTAACCAAGGGAGCTAACTGGCCAGCTCCCAAAATAATTGGTTTTGAAGAAAGAGGAAGTGTGGAAGGGGTGAACTGGATTTGAAAGCAAATTTCTTTAGAGCAGTAAGTTTTTCTCTGCAGGTTGAATGGGAAGACAAATGGGTCTAGACCAATTGGCTGATGGATTTAGGGGGCTAAATTTAGGGGGCTAATTTAGCCCACTTTCATGGGCTGGATAGGGAGCAAAGGGGCTCAAAGTACAGAGTGGGTGAGTAGGAGGCTCACACCTCACCTTCCAGCTTTGAGAAGTTGAGCACAAGAGGTGGATAGAATGTGTTGTTTCAATACCCCACTTGCTGATCAGACTTGTTAGGACGTTGGCTGCTTGCCTCATAAAGAATTGGAAAAGTGTCCTCATATTTTATAAAAGGGTTAGACTATCAAGACTTCCTTAGAAGTCAATTTCAGGACCTGCAATCAACCTCAAATCATCATTCATAGTCCTTGGGATTGCCAAACAGTCTTCTTGGAGAGATAGGTGAGGCAACACCTAGCATCTGTGAGCTAATTCCAGTATCTGCCCTGCAGTTAGTCAAAGGTAGAGTCTGTCTATCTACAGGCTTTTGATTTCTTTTTCGTAACAATTAACATCTGACTCTAACATCTACCACTCCATCAGCAAGTAATAAAGCCTGGAGAAATAGTACACAGGTATCAGAGGTCACCCCAGCAAGTTACTGCTTGTTTTTATCATTGACGTTCTGACCTAGTTGGATCCTCCCTCTGACCTCTCCATCTCTTGTCTGACTTTCTAATCTGAGTTAATATTTTTTTCAGAGTTCACCCTTCCTGGTATTTATCTAATACTTTCAACTCTGGTTGCTCTAATGTTATCTCTGACACCACCCCACCCCACCAACTTATGAGTCCACCTCACTATTCCCATGGGGCCCAATCTTGGATCCTGACTTGTGCCATGTTAATGTCCATTGTACTCTGCCACAACAAACCCTAGAAACAACTGCACATTGATGGATTTATACATTGGTTTTAATTTAACTTTAAAGTTTTGGGGACATGGAGAAACTATCTTGGTCAGGTTAATTTTAATTAGTTTTCTCCAAATAGGCTTAAAAAATTTGAAAAGTATATTTTGAAGGCATGGAAAACTTCTTGCCATTTGGTATGTATATATTTTGTGGAATGGGAGGAAGAAGGAATTTTCATTTGATGAAAAATTGTGAACACATTTAAAAGCCCCCTTTCTAAAGTGTTACTATTTAGAGATGTGATTCTTAAAACTAATCTTGTTTAATTAACATGTTTTGTTCTAATACATATAAAAATATTGAGACAATTAGGAATTTAATTAAATGTTTTATAATTTTTTACATGCTACTTTAAGGACTTAAAAAAGACTATAGCTTTGTTCAGATTGAGAAAGATTCTCTTTTCATATTTTTAAAACCTGTGTGAGTGCTACCAACCATCAATTTCTTACATACTTTGTGGAAAAATGGAGGAATCCAGGGCAAGATAGGGGCTAGAGGGTGGGAAGGCCTGATCACCTCTAGCAAAGGCAGCATGTTTGGTAATATCCAGCTTCATATCTCTGAGCCAAACCCTTAAGACATTTGGCATTTTGAGGACTTGAGAATGCTTTATAGCCTCAAGTCCCTAAATATTTTCTTTCTTTTTTTTTTTTTTGTCCTTTTTTTGAGACCGGCTGCACCGCGCTCAGCCAGTGAGTGCTGTGAGCGCACTGGTCATCCCTATATAGGATCCGAACCCGCGGCAGCGCTGCTGCGCTCCCAGAGCCGCACCCTTCTGAGTGCGCCATGGGCTCGGCCCCCTAAATATTTTCTTTAAATGTTTTTTTTAATTACAAAATTGAAACTAACATGTTATAAAAAAATATTACAAACAACCAATATTCAAGAGAATGAAATGAAGGTTCACCTCACCCCACTTCCCCAACTCCCTTCTTCTGTGGTTTCACTTGTAAACACAACCAGTTTTAGGGGTATATCCCTTCACACACTTTTCTCTATGAATAGCAAAATGTGCCCAGAGCTATTTATCTATGAAAAATTTATAATTTACAGCTTGCCTTCCATATCACCTTGTTCATTTAAATTCCTATATAGCATGTGATAGTAGAGCCGAGTCAATCTTTTTAACCATTTTCCTCTCAGTGGACCTTAAGATTGCTTCTAATGATACTGCAATAAACACCCTTTTACATATGTCTTTTCACTCTTGTGTGAATTTGTTTTGAGGGTAAAAGATCAATTCGTTAGTATATACTGCTTATTTCATAATTCTGGTATCATAGTGCTATCAAAATTTACATATTGTGTTTAATTCCACAAATATTCATTCAACAGTGAAATCACAGTAATGGATGCTATAGGGGTTTCAAAATGGGGCAGTACACAGACCTTGCTTACAAGAGCTCACTATCTGGTAGGAGGATTAGACAGGAATATTGACTATAATATGTTTTATTTATACCCTACCTTGTTCCAAAAAGGATTTGGGATGGCTTACAAAGATGCATACAATATAACAAGATAAAATAAATTTCATATAAAAGAAGGAAAATAAAATGGAAATAAGAATGAGGCTAGTTAGTGTACTTGCTCTCTTGTAAAAAGTTCTGGCTATAAGCTTTCCAGCAGCCAAAGAGAAGAGGCAAATGAGCCATAACAAGCTTCAGGGTGTACAGAAGAGAAACCAAATTAGAGAAGCCCACCTATTCCTGATTCCAAGAGGGAAGATAAATTTCTCTTTTGGGTTTCATTAAGGAAACACTGCATTTGCAATGGCCAGCATTGTCAACATCATTTCCAGTATCGTACAGTAAAACCTAGTGACTTTGCTTTATGATGCCATTTCATATCATGTTCCTCAGTGCTAGCCAGGGGTATCATGCCTTGGTACTGCTTAGTTAAAGATCAGTAGGAGGAGGTATAGGTTCATGGATTTAGTCCAGAACTAGCTTTAGGAGGACCTAAAGGGACACATGACCAATGAAAACAGCAATGTGATATTGTTCCTTGACAAATTTTCCACAAGGTAGTATAGAATATACAATTTTAGTGGAATTTCTGTGAGTAAAGCCCATTTGCCCAAGGATACTAGGCTTGTAACTTACAAAGCCAGAAATGAGAATGTTTTAGTTATTAGAATTAGCTTATTAGAATTATAACAATGGCTAAGAAAAATATTTTTCTAAAAATAAAACAAAAAACAAAATTCTGCACTTGGTCCATGCAAGGATGGTATTTGTTCACATTGATCAGCCCCAAAAGTTAGAAAGGCTCAGAGCTACCATTCTAAGAAGTCTTAAGAGCCTTTTCAAGCTTAAAATTGTTAATAGGTTGTACAGTGTTGAGAGTGTTACCAGGGTTTAGAGATCTGCAAGTTGGGGCAGCTTGACCCTATTTCATAAAGCTGGGAAAAGTTTGCCTCTCAAGAGCCACCTGGATCTGAGCTGCCATGACCACCTTCACCAAATTCTTGCCTCAAGGAACGTTGCTGCAGAATAGTTCTTCATGGCCAAGTCTATGAGCCAAACCTTTGAGGTGCTTTTGCATGACTTACCATGCCTGAATTTAAACATGAGGTTAGTGGCGAGTGTTAAACTTGAGGCCACATGTGGTTTGTTTTGCACATCACTAAACTGTGAAGAGGTACAGAGAAACATGTCACTATTTAGATTTTTTTGGCTGCCTGATAATGTCAAACCAGATATTGAGTCAGGTAGATGAATACCATGTTTATTGGAAAATAGTGCAGCTGGAACCAGTTTTAGGTGATGGCAATTTTATGCGAAGAGGTAAAAGAGAAACCACTTTCAAAGTACCTCAGGTAGAATTTTATTTTTTTCTTTTTTTTGCAGCTGGCCAGTAAGGGGATCTGAACTCTTGACCTATCTGTTATCAACACTGTGCTCTAACCTAGTGAGCTAACTGGCTAGCCCTCAGGTACAGTTTTAAATGCCCCCTAGGTAACAAGATAAAAGGCCGCCTATAGAATTTAGAAACTTTGTGAATGTATTCTCATTTTAGCTATCAAATTCTCCAGTCAGATTATAGGTGTAGACAAGCTGCAGGGTCCTTAGGTTAAAAGAAGGGGGAAATGATCATATTGCTTCAAATACAGAATATAATATTCCTCTATGTTTTGGTGCCATTAGAGAAATAAGGGTAACATTTTTTGGTTAAGAAAGGGCTAGTAATATCAGGAGCTATTCTGTATTGAGTGGTATTTCGACTTATTGCTGAATAACAAACCACCCTTAGTGGTTTAAAACAATGATTTATTATTTCTTGTGATTCTGTGGGGGTTGGCTAGGCAGTTACTCTGCTGGTTATAGGCTCACTCAGTGGGTGCATTCAGCTGGGGGGGGGTGGCTTGGCTGCAAGATCAAGATGGCTTGCCAGCATGACTGGTAGTTGGCATTGAATGTTGGCTGTCATCTGGGCAGCCTCAGTTTCCTTTTTGTGGCCTCTCATCCTCCAGTGGACAAGACAGGTTTTCTTACCTAATGGTCTCAGAGCAATGTTCCAGGAAAGTGAAAGGCAGATGGTGCAAGATCTTTGAGGCTTACCTAGGCTCCAGAACCCTCTTAACCTCTCTACTACTCTCTTCTATTTGTCAGCAGCTGGCAAGGTCAGCCCAGATTCATAGGGGTAAAGGGACATAGACTTTGACTCTGGATTGGACGATTGGAGTGTCAATGTCACATTACAATGGAATTTATTGTCATTAAATAGTTTAACACAAGTGGCCATGTGTGCCAAGCACTGTGCTAGGTGCATTTAATACATTTTCTCACTTAAGCCATGTAACCATTGCTGTTGATTGAATCTCCCCCAAACTAATTGAAACTTAGTCCCCACTGTAACAGTGGTATGAGTGTGGGAAATCCTATTATGGTAACTGAATGCTGGGGGCCTTTAAGAGTTGATTAGATTTGTGGACTCTACCCTTGTGAATGGATTAATCTATTGATGGTTTAATGGGTGGTCATGGGAATGATTCTGATAGCTTTAAAAGGAGAGCAAATGAGCAGATTAGCTCTCTTGCCCAGCCAGTCTCACCATGTGATACCCTGTGAAGAAGGCCCTCTCCAGATATATTCCCTGGACTTTGGACTTCCCAGCCTCCAAAACTGTAAGAAATAAATTTCATTTCTTTATAAATTACCCAGTTTCACATATTCTGTTATAAGCAATAGAAATGGACTAATACAACTATTTCGCAATGAGGCATTCTTATCTCCATTTATATAATTTGCAGGTCAGAGGGGTCAAATTGTTCTTGCCCAAGGCCACTTGATAAGTAGTGGGACTAGGATTTGATTCTAGGTTTCTCTCTAGCTGAATGGAATTCATCTTAAGAACCCAACAAGTGGATAAAATTTGCTAAATTGTTCTTCAGGCCCTCTACCCCATATAATATGATCTTATTTCCTGTGGGGAGCAGGCAAAAAAGAAAGAAAAAAGGCAGGAGGTAAAGCCCTACCTTAGTCACTGCCCTGTATCCTAAGGACATTTTCAGGGGTAATCAGAGTGACAATTTGGAGGTGAGAAGAACCTCCCCGTCCACTTAGGTTCTGACTTGTAGGTGGGTTGGCAGGTGTCCCAATGATACTTTAAAAAAATAACAAAATATATTTGGGAAAAATTATACTTTGTCCAGCTTTTCCTTGATTTCACAGTGTTGGCAGAAAGCCAAGAGATGTTCCCAGCCAGTAGGCTCCTTCTGTGATCCCTCCAGGAAGGGAAGAGCACTGATATGGAAATAAGTGCATTAGAAGCTGGGTAGAAAAGGTTGGCTGCAGAACCTCTTTCCTCTTCCCAATGCAGTGCTTTCCCCCCAGCAATGCAGTGCCACTTGGTCCTTGGTTCAACTTCAGCGTCCCTTACTCGAACAGTTTCCTTCTAAGGCTCTTTTCTAGTGTTGTATTTGAAATGCTGATTTCCTTAAAGATGGGCCCTCTAATTGTATAGGCTTCAAAACCTTTACTTTTTATTTATGCCAGTTACTTTATTACTGTGACCTCCCAGTTACTCTTGTTTCCTGGCTTAAGGCATTCTGGCTTATCCAAAATTCAGTGGCTGTAATTGGAACACATAGGTTTAAAAAAACAAAGACTTCTTTATAAAAGTTTTAAGTGGGGTGAGATGCTGGGAATCAACGTTTATCACGTGAATCACATGTGCCATCTGTACTCTGAGCCTAATTAAGGCCCTAGAAAATGAAGTCCTGAATTTCCCAAGGGTAGAATTCTTCAGGGGGTTTGGAGTTGAGAAGCAGAGGAGCAGTAGGGAGGGCTGGGGAAGGTGGCCTTTTACCTTGTCGGCTTTCTTATGGCCACACTGCTTGTTAGGCATTGTAGAAACAAATCCCAAGTAAAGGAATAGTATAAAATGAAGTAAAAAAAAAAATTTAGGGGCCGGCCCGGTGGCGCACTGCGCTAGTGCGCCGCTTGGGAAGTGCGGAGGCGCTCCCGCCGAGGGTTCGGATCCCACATACAGACCGGTTCCCGCTCACTGGCTGAGCGAGGCGCGGGGGCAACACCGAGGGTTGCGATCCCGTTGCTGGACACAGAAAAAGACAAAAAAAAAAAAAAAATTTAGGTAAGATGAAAGATAAAAAGTTGACACAAAACAGATTAATTTCATTTTAAGTTAAAAGCTAGAACATGTAAAAAGTTTAAATAAATGTAAGCTAGGAAAATAAGAATAAGTTTTGCTAAATGCCCAATTAAAAATACCTGTAATGAAAGGGAGACCTGATCAGGTGTTTGGGGAAACCATGGGGAGAAATTATTTCTTGTAGGAGCAGGGAGGGGTGAAGGAGATGGGATAAGCCCCCACACCAAAATCTCTTAGTGGGAACTCTGGTCTGTTTGAAAAAGTCTATATCAAGAGACCTGCTTTCCCCACACAAAAACTGTAGAAAGGAAAACTACAAAATCATCTTCACTGGTAGGAATAAGCAGAATATATAATGAGAAAGTAGTGTGTGTGTGTGCATGTGTGTGGTGGGGGGAACTCTGGGATGTGAAAATTTGAAAACATTGATTTAGAGGTATCAGAGAAAGATTCCTAGATGGCATTTAATATGGGATATAAAAAGGTGGATGACATATAAAGGGAACTCTTAGATTAAGAGATTCGTAGCACAAATATGAATTAACTGTCAAAACCATTCTCTGAGCTTTAGTAGCATGGTGGGGCCACCTCATAGCCCTTGAGTATGGATACTTTTTTGTTGGAGGTGGATGACCCGTACAGAGTCCAGTTTGGGGAAAAGGGTTTAGCCTCCTTCCTGCTGTAATATCCTGTGTTTGTAATAATTGTATAGAATTGTGGGAAAAATAAAAGCTAGTTAGAAATGTATGAATATTTAACCTTAAATATTTTATTTTTGTTATAATTAAAACCATCTGTAAACAAAAAAGATTGTTTCAGGACAGTGTCATTTGCCAGGGTCTATTGCAGGCAGGATTGAACATTTTCTCTTTAACTTGAATTTTGTTGTATGCCCTTGGAGAAGAAAAGGTTAAAGGAATAGGAAACAGAAACTAAAAATTAAAAGAATACCCTTATTCAAAGTTTAGTATCTTAACTAACAGGTAATAATTGTAGAGAAATCTTTTCTATAGTCATGAGCAATACCATGTTAAATCTTAAATAACATCATTTATCTTAGGGAGTGTAACTTAATCATATTAATATAGGGTTCCTTTGCCTTTCCTGGCTTTGTCTTCATTTTCTTCCCATTTGCTTCTGTTTAAAAGCATTACCATAAGACTATGGGTTGAATGTGTCCCCCAAGGTTCATGTGTTGGAAACTTGATCCCCATTTAACAGTGTCAAGAGGGTGGGAAATCAGACTATGGCGGTTGAAAGGTGGGGCCTTTAAGAGGTGATTGGATCATGAGGACTGTGCGCTCATGAATGGATTAATCCATTCATGGAGTAATGGGTTGTTGTGGGCATGGACTGGTGGCTTTATAAGGAGAGTACATGAAACAGCTCTTGCTGTCCTCACCATGTGATTGCCTGTGTCACCATGGGACCCTTTAAAACCCACCCAGAAGGCGGCCCTCTCTAGATGCATCCTGTAGACCTTGGACTTCCCAGCCTCCAAAACTAAAAAATAAATTTAATTTTCTTATAAATTACCCAGTTATAGATATTCTAAGTGACAGAAAATGAACTAATACACATGAATTAGAAGATTTATAGAAGTTGGGTTGACTCTTTTATGCATCTGGCTTCCTATAGACTTTCACACTCATACTAATGATTCTTGAACCTGATGCTCAGAAATGAAAAAGAGATGGAACGTTTTCTGCATATAATTCTCCTAACTTTTATTTCCATTTAGCAGTCAACACACAATGTAAAAAATGAAACAACCAAAAGCAAAAACTGTAACTGCAGTTAGCTGGGATCTTTGTAAATGTATGCTTAGATGCTTAACAGTTTTTATATGAATTAAAAGTCAAAAGTGAGTAGTGTGATAGTTATTCTTTCCCAAGAGATTTTAATGTCTCTGGTCAACTATTGACATTTTATCAGCATTGAGACAGATAATTGCAATGTACCACATATATGAAAATAGAAATGAAAACCGGAAGGGGTGGAGGCAGGTATGCCTTTTTTATAGGGCATTTTGTCTGTTCAGCTTGGTAAATAGCTCATCTTCTGCATGCATGTGTTCATTTACAAATGATTTACAGTTTGCAGATAGAGACTTCTTAAAATCCTAGTGTTAGGGCTACTGATGATAGTAAAGAAATCAGTAAATAAGTACTTCTGCAGTTGATAAGAATATGAAAAAGTGCAGATTATAATTATATATACATATGAAATCTTTGAATACATATCATTTGTTGTAATGAATTTGTGTTAGACAAATGAAATATACTCATTATTAGTTCTTTTGTAATATTGGTACTCTTTGCTTTTGGACATATTTGGAGATGAGAATCCTTTTCAAGTCAAAATAATTTCATGCCATAATACTAGGGTTGTCTACTTAGAAAATTGTTTCTCTGGTATTCTGATTACATTGGTAAAATGAGTGACCTGTACCTGATGAGATACTAGCAGAGAATGGTAAGCACATGCAAGAATGTGAACATTTGTTTTCATTATTTTATTTAATGTACGTTTGTTGAGTACATGCTATATGGCAGGCATTGTTAGGCATGGGAATACAATGGTGAGGGGAAAAATGGCCATGTTTCCCACCCTCATGGGGCACACATTTCACTGAAGGAAGGAGGCATCTGTTCAATTTGCAGCTATAAAGGAGAGGGACGTGGCGCTATGAGGGCTGGTAATGGGGGGATTGACCTGTTGACAAATCACAGAGAGGTCTTCCCTGAAGAAGTGAGGATTGACCTGAGAGGTGAAGAAGCATGGGAATTAGCCTGGGAATGGAGGGGCAGGGATGGGAGTGAAGGAATAGGACATGCAATGCTCTTATGGAGGGAGGAAACATGGCATCTTTAAGGGACAGAAAGAAGGCCACATTGGCTGGAGTGCAGCAAGCAAGGGCAAGTGCCAGTTGAGGCTGGAGAAGGTAGGATCCTCCTCATAAAAGCATTGAGAAGCCAATGAAGGTTTTAAGTTGAGGGTCAGGGAGGAGGTGACATGATAGGAATTAGCTTTTAGAGAAGATTCCCCTGGAGCCCTCCAGTCTGTTCTCCACTCTAAGGAGACCAGCCAGTTTGGTGACAATCCAGTAAAACGATCGTATTGGCTTGAGAAAGATGGATCTTTTTGAAAGCTATTTAAGAAATAAAATCCATAGGATTTGGTTGTAGATTGGATATTGTGGCAGAGTAGGAAAGTACTGAAGGCAAGTTGTCATGGTGACTCCTGGGTTTACGGCTGTCAGATCCGGATATAACATGATATCATAAACTGTGATGAAGAACCTAGGTGAGGACCAAGTTTAGGGGTCAGCTCATGAGCTTGGTTTGAGATGCCTTTGAGATACTGTAGTAATGACCCATAGCAGTTGGCTATGTATGTCAAGAATTCAGAGGAAAGACCTGGGATGGATATTTAAAGTTGAGATTTTTCTGCATATAAGTGGTAACTGATGCCATAGGTACAGGTGATATCATATAGGAAACAAGTAGAGAGAATAAGGTCTGGAGCCTTAGAGAATTCTGTTATTTAGTGGTTGAGTAGGGGAAGTATGCTGTTACAGAAGCATAGGAAAAAAATGTTTCAAGGAGGAAATGGTCAGTAGTGTCTGATGTTTGCTGAGAGGTCAGATGACAAGAAAGCTGTACTTACAAGTCATTGTTGACCTTAGCAATGGCTATTTCAGAGGACTGATGAGGATGGGGACAAGAATGGAGTGGGTTGAAGAGTGAGAGGGATGAGAAATGATGACAGAGTATGGACAGATCTTTCTAGAACTCTGTCTGTAAAGGGGTTGGGGTGGGGGGAGGGAGAGACCACAAGCACAAAACTATGAACAGGAAAAGAGACAGGATTGAGGAAGAGGTTGTGGGTCTGTTGATTTTTGTGTTTGCTGGGAATTTGAGACTGCCTAAAGCCAGTCAAAGAGGAGAGAATAAAAGATAATGGGAACCAAAAGTTTCCCAAGAAGGCCAGAAAGGATGGATCCAAAGAACACAGGTTAAGGCTGGCCAGTTAGCTCAGTTGGTTACAATGTGGTGTTATAACACCAAGGTCAAGCGTTTGGATCCTGTACCAACCAGCTGCCAATGAATGAATGAATGAATGAATGAATGAATGAATGACTCAAGAGGGTTTATCTACAGAAGGATGAATTATAACAGTATGGGCACAGTGTTGGGAAACCACACACACAAAAAACATTCAGGAAGCCTGAATTGCGTTAAAGGAGCTGTCAGCACTGTAAGGTCCAAGGGAAAAACAGGAGGGAGGAAGAGGTAAGTGGAACCTGAAAGAGAGGGAGAATCCTCTAGAGCAGGCTCCTTTGGCTAAGGGACACACCAAAGTGCACAGGTTAGAGTGTTGGCTTTAGAAGGGAGGACAGATGGGTGCAGATGCAGGTAGCTTGTATAGTTGGTAGTGGGATATTGCGAGTTTTCATATGTTGGCTTCTATTTTTTCATGAAGAAGGATGTGGGTTATCTGCTGAGAATGGGGGTGAATGGTTGGAGGTTTAAAAAGAATAGGGGCAATTTGGAAAATTTATTGTTTAATATGAGAGGATTGGTTGGCCAAGGCAGTGTGGTTGGAGTGCAGGGCATTGATGAGGGCTGTTTGATCCCTCTGCAATTTCATTCTCACAACTTCAATCTCTTCTGGTGTATGGCATTCTCCAACAGTGCTCTGATTGTTCAGGGCTCATCACTGAGTAAATAGTAGGGCATATCCGGGGTTGGGATTTTGCCAGCTCTTAACAGTGGAAAGGTAATGTAGGGTGTTAATAAGAGTGTTAGGGAAATGATGGGGGCTCTAGGATCTGAGCTGATTAAAGAGGGAAGTAAAAAAAGGAAAGGGCTAATGGGCTGGGGAAAAGCTGAGGGATAAATGGACTTGAGAATGTTGTAATACTGAACAAGCTTGAGAGAAGGGAGGCTCTGGTCAAAGAAGGGAATACTTGAAATGTTATTTTAGAGGCAGAAAAATGATGGGTAAGGGACAGTAAGGGTCCTTGGGTGGTTGAGGTGGCATGGAAGAGCTGCCATTCCAGATGAAGATGAAAGGACTGGGCTGTCAAGGAGATGCTGAGCCATCTAATAAATAGGAAGTTACTCAGGATGATGGTGGGGCTTGAGGGCATCAGTGGGCCAAGGCCAACATCTTTGAGGGAGAGGAAATGGGAGGTTAGACTATTATACCAATGGGGGGGGGCAGGAAAGGAGGATATAACTGAATGGCAGGAGCAAAAAGGATAGGGGTCGGGGTGGGGGGAATGGAGGAGTAAGGCCTGAAGTGGACCATGAGGGGTAAAGAGGATACTTGGCCCACCTCCTGACTCCAAAGTGTGAGAGGCTAGGTAGCCACTGCCTGAGAGGGTTGCAGGAGAAAAGGGATGTCTTCTCAGTGCTGGGAGGAGAGGCCAAGGATATAGCATTATTTTCTGGGTGTAGGACGGCAGTCCTAGGGGATCTAGTGGAAGAGTTTAGGAAGTAGAAGGGGTGATGGGCTGGGTCAGGTGGCTGGGAAGGAACTTTAGAGTATGGAAAAATATTCAAGTGATAGAGGATAGATTTCTGCAGTGGACACTGCCTACATTTTAAGTGTTGTCTGATTGTATGTCCTGCATATTGCTGGAGATGGAAGATAGTGGAAGCAGGAACTAAGTGCAAATCATATGCCATATACTGTTCTAAGTGCCCAACAAACATTACATCAATTATTTCCTATGACAACCATGTCAGGTTAGTACTATTGTTATCTCTACCTTCCAGATGAGGAAACTGAGGTACAGTTAAGACCAGTTAAGTAATCTGTCTGATGTCACACAGCTAGCAAGTGGTGGAACTGAGATTCAAACTCAAGACTTGGAGTGAGCCTGTGTTATACGTATATATAACACACCATGTTATATGTTATATGTTATAACCCATCGTGTTATATGTACTTAGCATTTTCTTACATGTGAAATTTTGATGTTTTTTAACATAAATGATAGAATATTGAAAAGTTTATGTAGCATTTAATACAAAATTATTTTTGTTAGATACCAAAATTAAGTTCAATCCTAGACCCAGAATCTCACTTCGAGAGCACTCTGAAGTTTAGAATAGTGCCCACCCTTCTGCAGACCAAACCTACTAGCTGTTCTCTTACCACTTCCTTGATGGATGCTAGGACACGTCTAACTTGTTAAAAGGTTCTTCTTTAGATTAAACTGAACTCTTTCTTCCCTGTAATTTTTGCCTACGTGTGTCATTTTGATTAATGCAAGGTAAGTTCCGTTTCTCGTTTTTTCATGTGACAGTTTTTTAAATGTTCAAAGAATACTCTCAAGTCCTTTCTAAGAAATCTTGTTCCCAATCTAACGTTATTTAGCCCTTTAACTCTTCATGATATGATACACTTTCTGAAAATCACTGTTTTATTTAACCTGCTCTAAAGATGCTTTGGTTTGTGATTAATTCAGAGTAAAACGGGACTAACACTTACCTTGATTAAAAGGTAGGCTTCCACCCTCTCTAGTTATAACTGAGCCTGAAGTTTGCTTTTTGTGTTTAGTCTCTTTGTTATACTGTTGTCTATCACTGATTTGTGTCACTGAGGTCTCGTGTTTGGCTATTATGCCAAGTCTTATATTTGGATATTGCCTTTAAAAAAATTGCTTCTATTATATTTTGCCTTTGTGATTGGGATTCATTATTTCAGCTAATGAAGATAATTTCAAAACCTAATTCTGTTAACCCAATATGTTAGCTATCTTTCCCAGCTCTGTGTTATATGCCAGTTAAGTAAGCATACAAATATTTGTAAAAATATTAACTGAAACAGGACTGAGAAGAGAAAAACCTTTCAAAATACCAGGATATATTTCTCAGGTTTACTTCACATTATTGATCTACACACTGCTTTGAGTTTTTCAGCTAGTTCTGGATTTACTTAATTTTGTTATCTAGCCACACTTCTTCGTATTATTCATAAGGCTATCATGAGAAACTTTCAGAACTTTGCTGGTGCTATGGTCTGCATGTCTCTGCAAGCTCATGTTGGGGTTGGGGCTTAATTCCCAATATTGTATTTGAAAGGTGGGGCCTTTAAGAGGTGAATGGATCATCAGAACTATGCCCTTGTGAGTAGATTAATCCATTCATGGTTTAATGGGTTAATAGTTTAGTGGGTTACCATGGGAGTGGCACTCATGGCTTTATAAGCAGAACCAAGTGAGCATGTTTATCAGCTCTTGCCATTCTCATCATGTGATACCCTGCTTTTCCAAGGGTCTCTGTACAGAGCCTCCATCAGGAAGAAAGCCCTAACTAGAAGTGCCCCCTGGACTTTTGACTTCTCAGCCTCCAAACTTGTAAGAAATAAACCTCTTTTCTTTACACATTACTCAGTTTCAGGTATAATGTTATAAGCAGTGGAAAACAGACCAATACAGCTAGAATCAAGTTATCCTTCATTTGATATTCTCCAATCTACCAGGATTTGTCAGTCAGTTATTTGTGGGAGTAAGGGATAGGAAGAAGTCAAGGATGACTGAATTGTTCTAGGTTGGAAGATGGGGAATGTGGATGGCAGTGTCATTCACTGAGATATGCAACTGAGGTTAAGTTCAGCTTGGGCCAGGTAGAGCCTGTAGGGCTTCCAGAATGCCCACATGGAGCCATCCAGAAGGTAGCTGACCATCCAGGACTGGTGTGCTGGGGTGTGGTGGGGTCTAGTTGCACATAACATAAGCGGTGTTGAAAGTGTGGGGTGCATAGCCAGGCAGAGCCTGTAGTGTGTACAGAACAGGATGCACTGGGGGGGGGCGGGTAGTAAACATTGCCAAGTTGAGGGAGTTCATACCTGATAGCCTTCATTTTCTTGGTGAAATGGGAAGAAACCTCATCTATTATAAGAAGGAGAACTAGAGGTTTGAGAGTAGTGCGTATTTGGAATCAATGTTGGAAATAGGAAAGAGAGCTCAGAAGGGATGGAAAAAGGAATGCTAAGCATGAGTGGGGTGTTCTTCCCAGTGCCCATCTTCCTTGTTGCCCTTAAAGACAAACACACAGATCTTTCCTTCTCTTTTTAAGGGTTTTTACTGCTAAACACTACAGTAGGGCCGGCCCGGTGGCGCACTGCTACAGTGCGCCGCTTGGGAGCACGGCGGCGCTCCCGCCGAGGGTTCGGATCCCACATACAGACCGGTTCCCGCTCACTGGCTGAGCGAGGTGCGGCCGCAACACCGAGGGTTGCGATCCCATTGCTGGTCCTGGTCCGGTACGGGTGCGACACTGAGGGTTGCGATCCGTTGCCGGACACGAAAAAAGACAAAAAGGAACAAAAATAAAAAAATAAACACTACAGTAGCAGTTCTCATCTGGGAGTCATGTCAGAATGTGAAGGAGTGGGGTTGTTTGCGACATGGAGTGGCATTGGTGATCTCAATGTATTTCCTAAGAAATCCCTGTACTTACAAGGGAATAACAAATGGGGAAATAAGAGTAGTGGTGTGTTGGGGAGAGGAGGTCAGTAGTTCAAAACTCATCTGGTGGAACTGAGTCTTTTGGGCTTCAGACTCAAAGTGTTTGTTAGGATTTTAATAGAAGAGAAGATACCCTCTTGGTTCACCTTGAATACCTTTGGATATCTCCTCATTGTTTATTTGTCATCTCTGCTAGATATTTATTCCCTGAAAATTAGGGAGTGTTTCCTGAGCACCCCAAACTTACTACCTTACATGGGGAGGATCGATTTCTATGCTTTCCTACTGGCCTGTATCACCCATTTTGTATTCCTAACACCAGCACAGGGCCTAGCATGTGGTAGACAAGTGACAGATGTTGGGCGAACTGTTTGCTAAAGACTGGATCAGCCTTGGCTGTGCTGTTCCTGGGGGTCCTTCCTCTGAGAGTCCTGCTGGAAGAGAAGGGCTCTCATAGCCGATGGCTCAAACCTTTTATATTCTTCCCTACTAAGAAACCAGCTTTAGTTAAATTTTATGTAAGCCATCTTGGGGGGAAAATATAAACATCGTTGTATTCAACAGGTCTCTGGAAGTTTCTTTGGTGTCCACAAATTCCTGTGAGTCAAGATGAGCTACTTATACTGTAGGTTCATGTCTAGACTCTTGTAAATTGTGACAGAAATATTTCCCATATCTGTTTCAGCTGCTTTTTAGAATAGCTAGTATCCCAGCCTTCTGCCGGGTCCTTATAGAAGTATATGAACTAAGTCTAATGCTTCTCCTCTCTGTATATTCCTGTACCTAATAATCACCAAACTCTCAAAGGTCCTTAATCTATGTTCATAATGAGCATCATTTGGTTTTATTCATTTTAACCATTTTCTTACCTGATTCGGGCCCCTAAAGTGAATGAACAGGGACTTTCTACCAGAAGTCTTTCCCCGAGTTTTCTGAGGAAATTTGTGAAGATCTCTGGATTAGTCCTTGATTTGGCATGACTGATTAAGAAAGCAGCTGCTTATTAAGAAGCAAAGCTTGGGGTAGAACAATTTAATTAGTTTCTTTCTGTTGCACCTTTAGTGGAAGCCACAGCTTGAATATATGGAGCTCTTTATTTAGTTTTAAATGAAACGTTTTTGCAAAGGGAGGCTCTTGACATATACACCAAAGACTTAACTGAAAATAAGTCTGTTGAAAATATAAAATATTCATCCAGTGTAATAAAGAATTAACAAAAACTATACATTGGAGGAATGATAAATTTCTTAATGGTGAATTGTTTGAGTGCTTTTTAAATGTATAGTTAAATTAACAATTCATAAAATGGATAATGTTGAATGATATAAGTATATTTTATGACAAATTTAACAAACATTTTTGAAATAAATGCTCATTATATACACTGAATTCTAACCAAAGTAAATGAGCAGCCCATGCCCATCCACTGCTCCAGGACCATCAGGGAGCATACAAAAGCCTTCATGGCAAACCGTCTTCACATTTAAGATTATGCTCTCCACTCTCTTCTGATTACTGGTCCCATTTTCTTCAATTATCTGTCCACCTGGCTTCCAGATCCCTATTTGCTTTAATCTTAGAAAAACATTTTCCCCTTTACATCTCACTTAGCAAGTTATAATGTTTACTTTATGTACAAAACTTATTTTTATGTATTATTTGGTTATTATTAATCCTGGGCTAAAAGGCCACAAATTAAATTTTTTAATACCCAATAAACACATGTTCAATTAAAAAGAAAAGACAATTGAGCAGTAAAGTTAATAGAGTCTCACAGAGAAAAAATTGAAATATCAATATTTTTACCAAAGTACACACACCAAAAAAAAAAAAAAAAGAATAAAAGAATTCATTATAGACATATGAATTCTGTTGGAAGGGGCCCTGTGGGAGACTGATTCTTATTATGATATCCTAGTTAGAAGGGAATGGAGTGGAGCTGCTGCTACTGCAGTCAATGACTTGGGTTTTCTCTAGTGAATTGGCTTCAATAGGTGACTTTATTTCTCCACATTAGGAAGCTGGAAATGTGTATTGATTCATTTCCTTTTCATTTCAGGATCATCTCTATCGAAATGCTGTATTTGCTGGATATGAACAAATGCTTTAGTGTCTTTTTTTGATCTGAATGTTCCTATAGAGTTAAGAGCCAAATAAAGTTCAGCTCATTGAGACAGAAAACATACTTTGTGTATATATTAATATTAATATTCCTTCCACTAACCTTATCATTAAAACCTGAAGCTCTTTTATTAAAATGTCTTTTTTTTTAGAAGCTAAAAAGCCATGTGGGGGTTTTGGTCCAAGGTTATGTGTGATTGCAGAATTTTTTTTTTTTAAGTTAGGTAGTAATTTAAGCAGTAACAGTGATATGTTTTTATTTCTAAGACTGTGTTATTCTTAAGATTTTAATTTTTTAAAAAATGTTCTGCTATACAATTAGTTTTTTTTATGTAATCAGTTTTCATTTGGTGATTGCAGGTAATGTTCTACTATGATTTTTGTCTTGTTTCTTAGAAACTAACTAGTTCTCATCTTATAGATGAGGAAATTAAAGCAAACAGAAATCAGATGATTTATCTTAAATTGAATTAACAGTAATATTATTAAAAGAATACTTTTGTTATAGTACTTGAAATTCCCTCTTAATGTTAAATTCTAAGACTCAGATAATTGGAGGGATGGGGACAGTGGGCAGCTGGCCAGTACAGATCCCTGTAGACTTAGATAATTTTGAATGTCAAAATTTTAAAATGTCTTCTTAAATTTATAATGTAGAGATATTTAAGATGTTTTTTTCTTTTATTTTAAATGCTAATATAAAATTCATGACCAATACGAGGGTTCTTCACAAAGTTCATAGAAAGACTTGTATCATTTTTCATTTCCATTTTTTCATGAACTTTTTGCAGTACCCTCATAGATGTTAAAAAGGTGAAGAAACACACAAAAAGTTTGAAATTCTTATAGTTTCATTGTATTCTTACATTTGTGATAAATTTTTAAAATTATTAAAAAATACAAGTATATACTCTTTAAAATTAAAAATAAATACCTAGGTTTGTCATGAGATAGCAATTTATAGTCATTATTTCTCTATTGTATTCTTACATTTGTGATAAATTTTTAAAATTATTAAAAAATACAAGTATATACTCCTTAAAATTAAAAATAAATACCTAGGTTTGTCATGAGATAGCAATTTATAGTCATTATTTCTCTTACCAGGTTGAAGAAATATGGATACCAACACGAAACTAGTCATCAGCATTATTTGTACCAGCTTTTTCACCTTTCAGCTTCTTTTCCACTTTGTAAGTTACTGGCTTTCAGCAAAAATTTCTCCAGGTTTTAATAGTCTCAGCTTCAAAAAGAAGATTGAATGGAACTCAAGGTAAAGCATATGGAAATGTAATAGGCTAAATATAAAAACAAAAACAAACAAAAAAGAAACTAGTTTTATGAAATAAAATTATTTAAAATATTTTTTAAACGTCTTTCATTTAGAACCTAACAAAATCTAAGGCCAATTTTTTTTCTTTGACCTTAGGAATAAAAGGAAAGATAAGTGAATAGATCTCATACTAGTATAAGAAAATTTTAAGATTTTTTATATGGAAAGATGTTAGCAAAATTTTATTTAACTTTATGGGCAATTGTGTGAAGATTAAATTGACTTCAGCTGACTGTGGAAGTGTACTGTTTTGCATTCTTCTCTGAGCCAAATTGTTTTGCCAGCATCCACTTTTATAACTCAGACTGTGAATTTAATAAGACTTTAGTTGTTTTCTTTTTCACTTTACACTGACAGGTTCATACATGCTACAGTTATTTTCATACAGAAAGAGAGAATTATTTTTCCACATACTTTTGAAAAATAACAGGTATGACTCGTCTTAAGATTAGCACAAAAATATTATTCAAATGCATTGTACTAGAGATATGGTGATTTTATTATTTATTTATTTTTTTAAAGATGACTGGTAAGGGGATCTTAACCCTTAACTTGGTGTTGTCAGCACCACGCTCTTCCAAGTGAGCAAACCAGCCATCCCTATATAGGGATCCAAACCCTTGGCCTTGGTGTTATCAGCACCACACTCTCCCAAGTGAGCCATGGGCCGGCCCTGCAAGATATGGTGATTTTAAAAAACTCGTTCTAACATATGAAGACAAATGGAATGGTGGGAAAGAAAAGGTGGGAACGTACATACTCTGATTAGATTTTGATCAATTTTCACTTCCTTTTCACCATGGTTAGGATAGGTGAAGGCATTTGAATCTTGGGTAGATGCAAGCCAAAGAAATAGGAGGGTACAGATGAAAATGAAGTGATGAAATTGAAAAATATTTTGTGTTATTCAGTCTTATCACTGTCATTCTATGATGTGGGAAATTAACCATTGGGAAAATGATTTCCTACTTGAAGAAGGAACCTGGGATTACATAAAATTCATTTATCTATTCTAATAGTGACTTCTCTTTCTTTCTCTTAAATTTATTCCTGCTTCCCACTCCTGCTTGGTTTACATGGGACTTAAGCTGTGAGGTAGAGAGTGCAAAGAAGGGAAAAAAAGGCTATTTTTTTTTTTTTTTTTTTTTTTTTTTTTTTTTTTTTTAGCAAAGGGCATATATACTTCTTAAAATTCAGCCTCCAGTCTTGAAACTTATGGATCAATACAGCACACATAATTCTTCCTAGTAATCAGGAATCTCTGAACAATGGGTGGTCTAACCTATCCAGCAGAAAAAGGACAGGAAGAAAAAAAATTACTTGAAAATGCTTACTTGAGAGATAACAGCTTAATTCTAAGTGAGAAATTGTTGTACTTAATTGCTTTTTTTGAAAATACATGCACTTACAGGTGTTACTTATATCTTATAATTTAAAAAAATATTCTTATTTATATCCAGTTGCTTACCTATGGCAATGAAAGTCCTGTTGTATTGAAATACAACTAATTTTTAAATCTACTTCTCCAAAATTTAACTCTCCTTGTCTGTTTGAGATAGCTGGCTGTATGATTATTTAGATGGAGTGTTTTACTTGATATCAAGGAATTTTTATTTTTATCCTGCTATGCTCAAGTAGAATACAGATGTGCTTGGAATGAAAATTCCAGACCCGTAAACCAGATAAATTGTGTTAATTATTCACTTTAAAATGATCCTTTGTAATTACAAAGGATTCTTTGTCAGTGCTTTTAAATTAGTGAGGCTCTTGAACATTTGAAATATGACTTGATTTAGCATGATGTATCTATTTAGGGACACATCATCTATTGGATCAAGTTAATTGATTTTTCAAGTTACAATGAAATTTTTTTAATATTAAGCTCAATATTGGTTGATATATTTCACTTATTTTTAAAGACTTGGGGTCATGTTTTAGAGAGAAACTCATTGCATACCAGTAATTTCAAGAGAGAAAACTTTACTATTCCGTTTAACTTTTATTCTAGTGAAGAGAAAAACTCATTACGTGTAAAATTCTCAACAAAGGTGTAAGAAATCTGAAACTGTTGGGTAAAAAACTTTATTGTATGGATAAATACACAGTGTCCTGTATAAAGTTCTTTAAGTAGCATATCATTGTGTTTGGGTATTGGTTGAGTCTTAAATTATTAGCAAGATATGTTCATAGAAACCAATTTCTTCTAAACCTTATTTTCTTCTTTAAAAGAATACTTGATCTGGGTCTTCTGAACATCTTGCTTTCACTTGGGTGTTTCTTTTCTTTTTCTTTTTTCTTTTTTATCATAACTCATGGTTTAATGCAAATAAGAAATGCTCCCAGAGAACAATACAAACTTTGTTTAGACTCTCAGAGAATAACCATGGTAAAAAAAAAACAAAACGGGTAAGCCCCTGGAACAGGACAAAATTCATGCTGAGATTTTGAAGCAAGGAAAAGAAACTTTGCTTGGGTGTTTGCATAACATTCTCTTTAATATTTGATCATCGAGGGACTAAAACTTGATCCCTTTTTTCTTTGATTTTATATATTGTTAAAATAATCTTTAACATAAAAGGCAAACTTGGGTTTTTTAAAATGGATTTTCTGTATACATTTATCAATTTTTCTGTTTAGAAGTGCTTTGATAATAATAAAGACGTTTAATAGCTGCCCTTGCTTTCTCACAGACTTGTTACAAGAATCAAGTGCAATAATGCATGTAAATGTACATTTGAAACAAATTTCCAAGATAATAAATCTTTCTATCATGATTTATTTGAATTTTTTTAAGAATGTAGAGTTGGTTAAGGCCAGTAGATTTGGAAATCATTCCCAGCTGATTGGAGCAGGAAACTCAGCCTGCAGTAATGCTGTTGGGTATGGAGCTGGGAGCAGGATACAGGGTAGTGGCCTTAGCAGTTGCCATCTGTCTGCAGGATACTTGTCAGCTGCATCATGATGTATGCTTCTGCTTTAGAACTTTTAACCAAGAAGTGATTCACCAGTTTTTGAGCAAGAAATTGTAGATTTTAGCATTCTACTTGTCATTCGTTCCAAAGTAAAGTTGTGGACCTTGGATTTTTAAATGGCAGTTTTATATTATACTTTTGGATGTACTCTACTCCTATATTTAAATATTTCGAGTTCTAACTTGTTCAGAATATTAAGTAGCTTACCAGGATGAGTTAAAATTTATTGCAGAGTCTAAAATCTTTGTGTGTATCTTGTTTTATTTCAGGGTAGCATCTACATGCCATTCCCTGGTGGTTGTGGGTTTTGGCCTGTACCTTTTCTTTTTTGATGAGGCTACTATAATTGATCCACTTTGGTAAGCTGTTTCTTTCTATGATAGTCAATTTGATTTGTGTTTTGATATTAATTATTAATAAGAACCTTTCTTACTTTAAAACAGAAAGCTTATTGATGGTATATACTTTATTAAAATGCTTGTGTTCAGACTTATTTCAACAAAATGCATTAAAATTATTTATTTTAGATTTGAATACAGATAAGGGTCAGTTTACCTTAGTATCATAATTGTTATCTGAAACAAGGAGAATATGATGATGATGTAAACATTTATACTATTAAACATTATGCTGTTAGTAAAACCAAATTATTGTTAGCACAGTTCTGAGCAAAAACGAGTCATTATTGTGATCAGATAGTCAACTTGGATAATGTCTACTTAACACTTTGTATTCAAATTAATATTTGATCTGTCATTTAATGTCAAAGAAATGAAGTGAGAATTATAGATGGACATGTGAGAGGAATTTAATACCACATGAAAAGATTTGAAGCACTAATAATAACTATGTTTGGTAATAAGATAATTTGTAAGATGGTTCTTTTTGAAAAATTTAAATATGATTTCAGTGGCAGAAGTTTTGCAAACAGCATTTCCTGGCATTATCTGAGAAGGCCAAGTTCTGTTTAGTTTGAGAGAGGAGGTGTGTTTTGAGAAAGCATTGCATTGGGATGTGGTAGTTGTGGGCTCTGGGGAATGTAGGGCAATTTAACCAGGTCTTTTGGCCACTACTATTTGATTGCAAGTATGCTGTTTTTTATTCATAAAAATGAAATTATACCAATGTTGATAAATTTTTATTGGGAAGATATTTTCAAAGTGAATCAATTTAGCAAACTTAATTTCTTGACCAGATTTTTGTATAGTCTAAACAATTTCTATCTTTTAGAGAAATTTTTATTTTTATTTTACATACATGATTGTCAGCAGAGTCAGTTCTTTTGCTAAGTAAATTTTATAGTGGAGATTTGATTCATTGGTCAGTTTTTGCCTTTGCCTTATCAAACTTTAATCTAATATAATTTTTGATATTTTTGCATTTTCTTTTATGTCATGATTTATTCCAAGTCCTATTTTTCTGGGTCATATTTGCAGATCAAAATTTGTAAAGAGGAATGACTTCTGCTAAGTCTTTCCATTTGTAGTTTAGCTGTTGTCAGTTTTATTTTGCATTAATTTCAGGAGTACTTCGTATTATAAATCAGATAAACGACTGATAATTTGCATTTGTTTTTTGGAAGAGCATTAATAGGTCAAAAGAGTAGCATCTTGAAATGTGTAAGGGTCAAAACAGCAGATTTAAACTGTCCTGATCATTTCCTAATTGTGTGATAATAGGCAAATCCCTATAGTCCTCAGTAGAATGATGATAATAATACTTGTACTATATTGCCTCAAAATTAGAAGTGGGCTAGATGATTTCTTGAGGTATTTGAGCCTCTGATTCAGAATAAGGAATCGGAAAAAAAATCAGCATCTGGAATTCCATTTGAGTCCTTTTGCACACAAATCATATGAAACCGCATTTGTAAAAATCTTGTTATCTTTTGGAAAAATTACTTTATTAGAATTTTTAGCTAATATATATAAGAAACTATGATTAGTCATGCAGTTAGAAGTACTATCATAGCTAACACAATACGTTGTGCATTGATAGGTTTAGAATAGGATCCAGAATTACTAGTGAGACACTCCTTAGGGGACTTAGTACTTTGGAGTGTGAACTGTAGTGGGCCCTTAGGAATCCTCCAAGTCCATTGTAATTGCCACTGGTAGAATGGATGATGCCTTTCCAATTAAAAAAAAAACAAACCTTATGCCATGCCCCTGGATTTGGAGATTTTGGGAATAGTTCCACAAAATTAGGTTCAGAAAATGCACTGGGTTCTCTTAGCTACCCTCAGGAGGTCTGTTCCTGTTATTGGGGACCTCAAAATGAATTAGCATTAGGTGCTTTAGCGATATGAGCCGAGTGTGAATTCCAAGAGTTGGTTTATTCTCAAGGAAATTTTGGAGACTGGCTTGGGCCTAGAGTAAACCTCATGGCGGGTGTGAACTACATAGATCTCTTAATTAAAACAATTCATCTTGGACAGGAAGGCTACCAGATTTCCTTAGTGGCTGTGGGTTCAGGTTATCCTGGAAACAGCATGTCTGCTAGCACCAGTATCACAGGATATATCACAGTTCTGCTAAACAGTTATTGCATTTTACAATTTCTATTTGAAATGTCAGTTTACCATTTGAGAATCTATAAAAAGCATTTTCATTATATTTATATCTCAGTAGAAAAAAAGTAGCTGTCACCTATAACCCATGAGCTAAAAAAAAAAAAAAATGAAACTTTTTTTTTTTTTAATATTTATAGGGGTGATCCATCACTTGTGAAAATGAATATTGCTATTACTTCAGGCTACCTCATTTCTGGTATGTGATATGTTGTTCATTGTCTATTTCTTTTAAAATTATCCAAAGAATATGAAATTATACAAAGAATACGTAGTATATGCTTTTGGTTTATTCATTTGAAAAGTATCTTTTAGGACCCATACAGAAGAAGAAATACCTGCGATGATGGTAGAGCATGAAACTTTTTTTTTGTTGTTGTTATTGGCTTTCTGATTCTCTCTGAAGATCAGAGTTGCAGAGTGGGGCTGCAAACAACTGAGGCCTGGACATTTTTTATTAGCTATGGTCCCTCTCTGACCTAAAGAGTCTCTCAGGTATAATTACTGTGAAACTAATGTAGGTTAAGCCTCAGGGTTCTCCACTTGTAAGGGCCCTTGACATATGTTCCAACAGTCATGGTTTTGTATTGTTTTGGTAAAATTTGCAAAAGTAAGCTATTTTAGCTTTAACCTGTTAAGGTTGTGGACTCTTTCTACTCCACATTCCTGTCTGTCATATTTTCCCTGATGTTGGATGGAGTTGGAGTAGCCTTTTTTACTCTGAGGCAAAGAGGAAGTTAAGTTGAGGCTATGTCCTGTTACAATTTGAAAAGACATTTTTTAAAAAATTTATTTTTTATTAGCACATTCATTGTTATAAATCATACTTACTCTTTATGTCCCTTATTCAATCTCTCTCCTACTCCCTCTCCCTTGAAAAGACATTTTGGATCATCTTAATAAAACAGGAAAGAAAGAACAGATTTTTGATTTGAACTTTTATATAGAAAACTCTATTATGTAATTTTTAAACTTACTAAATAACTGAAAGAAAATCCAAATAAAATCAATGAAATATGAAACAAAAGTGACAAACATAAGTGATGAACTCAATAGAAAATTTTCTGCCATCAAGAAGTGAATTATAACAAAAAAATATATACCAAAACATAGTCATTCAATTAGAGGAAGAGAGAAAATTTTGAATAGAAATAATGAAAAGGCTGTTGGAATATCTGATAGCCCAATTAAAAGAAGAGTGAACCATGTGAACACATTAGAAAAAGATTTGTTTATTTGACACAAAATGATGTCATTGACAAGGATAACACAATAAGTTAATAAATGTCAATTCAGAGTATAGTCTTTCCTCAGGAAGTCTTGTATGAAAGAAACTTGATCAAGGTTTTCCCAAATAAGATAATAATCCAAAAAAACTTACAAACAAGAGTTGTAAGTGGAAACAAACTTTTCTAAACCAAGCTGTATGCAAAGTGAATTCTATTTTATTCTCTTTATAAAACATATTGCAAAATCATTGTCATATAAGTAGGTGACCAAAGAGCATACAGCCAAAATATGTAAGGAAAATAAATATATTTAGGGCGGTTTATCAGACAGGTAATTACTAATAATGTTGTATTTCTTGATTTTCTGATTTGTAGTATTTGTTTTCTCTTTAAAACCTTTAATTTGATTATTAATTTTCTCTTTCTAAATATTTGTATCTAGTTTTGTATTAGAAATTTTTGTTTTTATAAAAGAAGGTTCCCACATTATATAAGCTGTAACCCCCTAAAGCCTGAATCATCCCCTGGTCTCCATTTATGATAGCCATTTGTTTCCATGTTTTCATTTCATGTTTACCAATTAGTAAAGAAAATAGTTGTGTTAACATTTTGAGCAATTTCTAATTTGCTAAATTAAACTATTTTCTAAATCATGATCTTTCTATTCATGACTCTTTAAAGAAAACTTGATGTCTTGATCTCTCTCTTTGTCTTTTTAATAGTCATAGTTCTTGATGGTTTTACTTTTTTGAATTAATATTTAATTACATCCTCTGATTTTTTAAAATATTTTTTGTTGAGTTTGTGTTATAAATGAGTTAGTCATTTTGTACCTTTTCTACCTTATTTTGGAGGAGCCACAGTAGAATGAATGATACAGGTATGCAGGAGCAGATGCTTTATGATAACGTGAGTAATTGGACTAGCTGAGGTATGAACAAAGTGCTCTAAGTGGACAAAGGGCTCAGAGTGGAGAGTGACAAATTATTGGGTGAAAGTTAAATACATTTGCAAAACAATGCAGCTTTCTTCCTATGTAATATCTTTTTTTCTTCTTACAGATTTGTTGATTCTCATTTTGTATTGGAAAATGATCGGTGACAAATTTTATATAATTCACCATTGTGTGTCACTGTATGCCTACTACCTTATACTGGTGAGTGCCAGGATTTACAGTAAGATAACAAGCAAACAAGATTAGGAATAGTGACTGAAAGGTGAACATAAATCTAGACATACAATTCTCAAATTATAAAGATCATCTCCGAATGTATCCAGGGATTGTTGTTATGATATCTTGTTTATTAACTAAGATAATAACTTTACATGTGTGTCTGTATTAGTGTGTCTATTTGTATTCATAAACTTTGAGACAGGCAGATGACCATAAGTCCTTGGATTTTCACTTAAAAACTTTAGAATATTTGTCTATTTAGTTGAATTTATGATTTAATAGCCAGAGGTATGTATAGATTCTTGTATAACTAACTAAAATATTTATTTTCTTTAATTCCATGTACAATTACATGTACATGCATAATTACATTTAAGTAGGCTGGAACACTAGGGGAATCTTGCTAAGAGACTTCATCAGAATTCCAATACTGAGGTTAATAGAGGATTCTTGCAACAAATCTCAGGCAGTAAAGTATATTAAATTCCATTATCTAAAATTATTTTTCTGCACATACATTTGAAACTAGCAACTTTATATCCCTTGCATGTTTGTTAGGTTTCTTACAACCAATTATATTTTCAATGTAAAGATACCAACAAGCTCAAGATAGATATTTGTAAATAATAGATAGATGTAAGTAACAGGGAATTACACATAACATGAAACTTATGTCTATGCCCATGGAAGTATGTGTCATACACGATGCTATCTGCCATGGGTGTATTGGATTAAATGCTTGAAAAGTCATTGACATATTGATGTACAGGATCAGAAAATATAGAAGCAAGACTACTGAAGCATTAAACTTAAAATTTTGTTTTACATATTGAATCATTGTATACAACAAAGCAACCCTGGTGATCTTGTGTCAGAAAGAAAGGAACCTATTAAAAAAGTAATGGGGTTGTGTCAAAAGGACACAGGATCCAACATGAAGGCTCTCCTTTTGGTTATAATTGTGACATTTTGATCATTAATTAGAGTAATGATTGTGGTTGGTTGAAACTCACTGACTTGTGTGTTCTTAATGATATTAAAATAAGAAGGCAGGGCAGTTCTTGCTTGAGGTCTCAAGTGGGTGCTGTTAGATGGCAGTTGGGACTGGAGTCATCTAAGGACTCAAGTGGGGTGGATATCTACTGGACTTGTTCATGTGGCTGGCAGTTGCTGCTGGTTCTTTGCTGGGAGCTCAGTGGGAGTTGTCAATTAGAATATCTGTATGTGGCCCCATCATGTCTCTAGGGTTTCTCACAGCCTGGCAACTGTATTCTGAATGTGAGCATTTCAAGGATGATTGTTCCAAGAGACCCAGAAAAAACTGCAAGGCTTCTTATGACCTAGCTTCTGATGACTCAGAACGTTAATTCCATTGCATTTTATTGGTCAAGTGAGTTGCTAAGAGCAGGCCAGGTTCAAGGGGAGGGAAATAAGGCTTCACCTCTCAATATGAGGAACACTATGCACATACAGGGAGGGAAGGCGTTGATGGTGGCCATTTTCGGAGACTGTACACTTCTTAATCTGTCAGTGTTAGATAACCATGTTAAATAACAAGAACCATGTCTTCTTGCTGTGATGGATAGAATTTAACTCTCATACCTCTGTTTGCCTTCTCTTTTCCACACAATGTAGTTAAAGTAATGCTAGTTGTCTCTCATTTCCTTTTAAAACTACAAATACTTTTATTTCTGGTTCCATAGCATCTTTTCTATAGCATAAATTTTAAAGTGAAGGTGTTAGTGCTCCTGTCCTTTCTTCTACTTCTGTAACACCCAGTTTGCTTTGCAGTTACTGTCATTTGTACTTGTGCTTTTGAATTGACGAGATATAAAAATATTTACCTCTGTTCTGTAGTCATATTAAGTTTCTTTATATCCAGTTGATCCTGCATATAGAAAGTCAATAAAGTGTTTATTATGATTATACTAAAATTGTTCACTGCAGGACCAGGATTACATTTGCCTGTCTAATTTTTTCTTGGAGTTTCTAATTGCGTTCCTTTTTTTATTGCATTATTTGCCTTTACCACATATCTGAGTTATTTCCTATTCTCAAGGATGATATCACATCTCTGCAACCATCTTTTCCCAGATTCTTGCCTTTAGAGCTTGCCATTCTCCTGCTGCAATCTGAAGAGATTGCTCTCTGGGTCTGCTGCCCAATGTCCTGGGGCTCCCTGTCTGTCTTCTCCTGGGTTGGATTCGCTGTTTCCTGGATGCAATGTCCTTAACTTTGTCGGTTTACTCACTTATTTTATCACAGCATATCCTCAAATAATATTCTAAAAAAGGGTGTGAAGGAGGTAAACTCTTAGTCTTTTTGCAAGTACTGAAAATGTTTTTATTCTCAGACTAACTGGCTTTATCATTATCTCTATTGGTGGCACATGGATGTATAATAATGTTTATCAAATTACCCATTGTTGTGTGTGTATATTTCATTATTTTATGTAACTTTGAGTGAACATCCTTATATCTTCCTATTTGTGCACATGAATAATTATTTTCAAAGAATAATTTTGTAGAAGTGGAATTCCTGGGCAAATTGTATGTACATTTTACGGATATTGATATATTCTGCTAAAATTCTCTTCAGAAAGGTGGCTTGGCACCCTCAGAAAGGTGTATCTGTATGTGATTTAACCACTTAATGTGAAGAGATTATCATTTGTAAATGGTTCTTTCACCAAGTGGGTGATTGGTTTTTGTTGTTTGTTTTGTTTTTGTTTTTGTTTTGTGAATACTGGCAGTTAATAGGGCTCAGGAACTTTGAAAGGCATTAGCCAGAAGGGTCTTTACCTGAGAAATGTGGAAATGGTACCTGGAAAGAAGACAGACATGTCCTGTCTTTAAATATTAGAAAAGTTATCATCATATGAAAAAGAGATTTGTCTTTTTTGGATTGCCAGGATCAGAAGTAGGACAGGCAGGTGGAAGTTAGAGAGAGTGTGGTATAGTTCTGGAACTTTCGAATAGCAATCCCAAGACTTATACTGCTCTCCATGGAGCTGTTCAGGCATAGACTAAGGGGCAAATTGGAAGAGCTTTTGGAGACTTGTCTAAAATATCTGTGGGTAATAGAACTCAGTAATTTTCAGAGTCCATTTCAATGCATTGGATCAATAAAACAGTTTACCCTTAGAAGTATTCATTTTCCTTTTCAACGTGGATGTTTTCCTGTAACAATTAGAGAGTAATATTACTTTTTGAGGGGTGATTTGTTCACATAATGTATCTTTTATAGTAAAAATAGCAGTAATGAACCTACCTTTCAATCCTTCCTAATTGTGATGCTGATCAGTCTTATCATTCATTCTCCATGATCATTCAGGCCTGACCCTTAGGCCTGTGTAGTTACCCCTGTATCAGTAACTAGAGATGAAGGATTTTATCTAAGCAGAAAGGAAGAGGTTCTTTTAGATCTTGTCTTTCAACTTATTTTATCTTCTTTATGTTAAGAAAAATTGCCTGGTTTAATTTCACTTTTAACTAAAAAATTTTTTTTCTTTTTTTGAGTGCCTTTTCTGTTTCAGTATTTTTCCTCATTGCTCTCAGTATACTTCTTATTTTATTCTCACATCAATCCTCCTATAAATATGGTATTATGCCCATTTAACAAATGGAGAAACTAAAATTCAGGTCAGCTTTGCCCAAGGTTGCCAAAATATCTAGGATTCAAATCCTCGCCTCCATACCACCAGCCTTTGATCATTAACTATCCCTCCTCCTAAACTTAATTGCTTAATTATCATAATGAATGACACAAATAGATTAAGTTTTTGAAAGATTTATAATAGTCAGTTAGCCAATAAATATTTATGGAAATTCTACTATCAGCAATAGAATATAGTGGTGGTATCAAAAGGCATTCTTAAACACTTTTATCTACCAGTTAATTTTAACTCTCATTCCTTTGTTTTATAAAGGATGATGATGGTGATGGTGGTAATGGCAGCCATACAGTCCTAACAAACAGTCCCATTAAAAGTATTAACCCTATTTTATAGAGTTCTTGGAAGAGGGTCAGAGAAATTCAATAATAGCCACAAAGTCACACAGCTAGTAAGGACAGAGCTATAACCCTGGTTTATCTTTCTTTTAGACTACATCCGATTACTCCTTAGTTTGCTAGTGTGCTCACTAATCACCTGCTTCTAGATGTTTTTCTTCTGATACGTAGCTGGTACATAGCCCTCAAATTTCCCTACCTCTTTTACTTGCCAGTAAGTAATTCTAGTAAGTACATTCTCTTTTACCTGCCTTGCTTGACTAATCTAAATTGTAACAAAGTTTGGAGATTAAACTTCAGACATTTTTTTCTCATAACAAATTTAATGATCTTTAATTCTGTTCTGATTTCTTTACAAAATTGAAATCTATATATTTTCCTTCTCTTTTGGAATGGAATGCCCTTTTAGAATGGAATGCTCTTTTAGTCCTTTTGCCCACTCAGAAATAAGCCTGAAGGACTCTTAAGATTTTGACTTTAGAGGCGATGTGCTTGTTTAATGCTGTTGAGCAGTCAAGGTCCAAGCCAGGAAACATGGGCCAGGTACTGGGGTAGGCTTAATGGATTCAATAGTGAGTGAGGCACAGGGAATATGGATACTTATAAGGGGCTCTGACAGACAGGTGGAGAGCTCTGTGTAGACACTTGGCTCAGCTTACATTCAAGGTGGAATGTAGCAGGTCCCACCTTGATAAAGCTCTGGGATCTGGTGGAAGTCTTTGTAAACCTTCACTAACCACAGTTTCAGAAAAGTAGCGAGTTAGCTCCTAAGGGCTTAAAGATCTTTAGTTATCTCTAGGCTAGGACAACAGTTCTCTCACTTTAATATACATTACAATCATCTGGAGAGCCTGTTAAAACACAGATTGCTGGTCCCATCCCCAGGGTTTCCTATTCACTGTGTCCAGCATGGGGCCCTAGAATATGCATACCTAGCAAGTTCCCAGGTTGTCACCTCTCACAGAGTGATGGAGATGCAAAAGATTACTTGAGCCCATTCAGAGCAATGAGAAGCCCAAAGGGACTGCACCAAGGGAAAACTCCTTCAAGAGAGGAGAGCCCAGGCACAGCCCCAAGTCAGTTTTTGCCTCAGTTTTTATTGTAAAGACAAGAAAGTTACAGAAGAAAAACAGATGGTTAATCAATCACAGTGAAAACATAAACAAACTGGCTATGTAACAATCTTCATTAAAGCATGTGTAACTTAAAATAGTTCAAACAATTTACCATTAAAAGGAGTCATAAAACTAAGCTATGTGATGTCCCAAAAGAAACAATGAGATAACCACCAAAGCGCCTAACTCCCTAAGAAACTCAAAGAAACAGCTTAGGGTGAGATGAGGAACGTCTCCCAAACACTAACTAGCAGAATATCCTTGAAGATTTTACCTCACATTCTTTCCCATCATTTAGGTTTAGCTGAACTAAGGGCATCTGCCCCCAGAGCACCCATTTTTCACTGTTTCAATTCTCTTACCTACATCAAAGGCTTTAGTCCTGTGAAAGTTTTCTGGTCTTTCTTAATCTTAGCATGCCTACATGTTTTCCTAAAGGGTTGGGCTTTGGCCCCTAAACTAAGCACTTTTGTCCTCTAAACTACAGGCTTTGGCCTTCTATGCTAAGGACTTTGGTCTTCTAAACTACACGTGTTTTATTTCTATCTCATTAATATCTTCTTAGTCAGTATCCTTCACACCAGGTAATTCTGATGTTGCTGGTCTGGAAACCACACATAGAGAACTGCTGTGCTAGAAATCAGAAAACTAACCATTCTCTTTGGGAAGAGGAGAGAAATTAAGAGAAGGGCTAGGATGTTATGACTGATTTTTTACAAATTCTAAAGAAAGTTTCCTCAAGGTGTGGAGAATTTGCACTTTATCCAAAGTTGTTTAAATGAAAACAGCATATCAAATGTCCTGTGTTTACTAGTAACTTTTTTTAACATTTAAAGAATATCATAAAGTCAGGTTTTATTTGAGTTTAATTTTGTATTTTGCTTAATAATTACTTTTTGTGTGTGTGTGTGTGTGTGTGTGTGGCTGACTGGTATGGGCATCCAAACTCATGACCTAGGTATTAATAGTTACTTTAATTCTATACCGGTATGAAAGGAGTTGGAACAAATAATCTTTTAAACTCTCAAAACATGTCTTACACATAGTATATTTCATGAATTTATTTTTTTGTATTTTTAAAGTAATATTAACTAGAATGAAATTTTTAGAATTGTTTTTGAAAGTTTAAGACTCAGGCTATTGCTACTGTATTTTTTAAATACTTTACATGACTTTGGGGTGTGTACTTTAAAATATTTTAGAAGTCATAAAAATGAAACAAATTTTGGAATTGGACCACATTTTTGGAAAAACTATTTATTTGAAGGATACAGTAAATAATTTAGCAGGGATTTTGGCTGACCTCAGGAAGACATTAACTCATAATATTTTGCAGAAGTCTGGTCTGTCATATTCTCTAAACACTGGACATAGTTACGTAGAATGCCATAGACTTAAAACAACCAAAAGAAGATGAAAATTGTTAGGAAAAATAGATTGGAGAAAGAGCCATCTTTAATTAAGGGGCAAAAGGCAATGTTATGAATGAGAAAATTTATCCTTAAAAAAGAAGAGTGAATGTTTATTACATACACGAATTAATTATAGGAAGGGATTATATTAATAAAAATATTTCTAAGATTTTGTCTGATTCAAATAAAATCTCACGAAAATAACTTTTTTTACACCCCCAAGAGTCATGTTCTAGTTGTATACATTTTCATAGAAGTTCTCCTTTGCTCTAATTCACTGCAGAGCTTAACTATGGAGGAAGAGAAAAGCAGAACATTTCAGCTTTCTTATTTAACATGGAGGATCTACAGCTAAACACAATTACTTGGTCCTCTAACCTATTCTTAATTCAAATATTCCAACCAATTCTTTTGGAAAAACTCACCTAAACTTTGGATAAGTCACCAAAACTTTTTTTTTTTAAAGGATACAAAATATTCAGGAACTTGAATTGTGACTGGCAATTTGTTTCCTATTACCTTTAAAATATTTCTTTATGCTGGATGAATTAGAGAGGTCAGACATTTGTTCTTTTCTCATCCCTTTGTTTCCTAGCTGCAAATGTGATTTCTATTATGTATTAAAATGAACTTAAAATAAAACAAAGATGGGAGTGGCCTGCCCAAGACTGTCCTGGTTTTACCACTTCACCACTGAAAACCCTGCATCCCTGGAAATTTATTCCCATGATGCAAAAAAATCGAGGCAACCATGATTTGCAGTTCCCAACAATGAATGATGCAACTCAAGTGTTTTGCAATCATGAGCAATAACAGTCCATCTTTGATTTTGCCCATTGGGTTAACTGTTGTGATTTCTATTGAGACAGTGTTAGTTTAATCTACAGCAATAAATACTGTGTATTTTCTAAGACCTCTATGAAACTGTCCTAAAGGCTGCAGGCAGTTCAGAGAAGTATTATTAGAAAAGGAAACAGAAAGAGTAAAAATATTCCACTGTATCATGGGACAGAAGGAAACATTTCATTATTTTCTATTTGATCTAGGTAATAACTTTAATTAGTCCTATTGTATTTACATTCTCCTTTTAATAAGTATTATGTTTATTATCTTAAAAACATACAATAATATAGCCTAATACATTTAAATATCCTTAAAGAGGCAGAAGAAAACATAAAAATATTTTTTCACAAGTTTTTTTTAATTAGTCCTACTATTAATTACTGCTAATTCCCACTGTTAATTAGTCCTATTGTTGTTTTGTTTAAATAAAAGCACTATTGCAGCAGAAAAGTAAATAGATTAGTCTTGAAAACCTAATTCTTGTAATCCAGCTCTAAATTTTAAATTCCTAAGATAATTCTCATTGATAAGTACCCCAAATCTCCTAATCAAATGTTTATCTTTTTTTTTTTTTAATGCTGCATATTGTTCCTTTTTGGATGGCAGTGTGGTCTAACCAGTAGAAAAGCAGTTTCCAGAGTTCTGTGTATATCTCATGTATTGGGGTGGGTAGGACTATTTCTTTTGGCGTGTTATTACAATTCTGATTTAATTGGAAGTGCTGGAGTGACTTCATTTACCTGGTGCAATTTTTAAAGTATATTGAATAAAATTCTTGAAATGCATACTTCTGATTTTCTCTCTGATGTTTAACTCTGCTGTACCTTTCACATTTTTTAATTGGTGGAATGTGCTAGGTCTTGTTTAAATTTAGAAAGTTCACAAAGGTGTGTGTTTTAGCTGTAGTATCTTCTGACTGACAAACATTTTTCTGGTCAAATATGAAGAACAAGATTTGGCGTGTGTTGTTAAATTCAGCAAATATGCATCTGCTCACAGACTTATATATTGTTATTTCGGATAAGTATACTTTTGACATTTTTAAGGTGCTTCTACTTAATAATAGATATAAAGAAGAGTTTCTGTTAGATTTTGATTGTTATAAAATTCCTCAGCTTCTGAAACTCACACTACTTTATGGTCATTCTTTCTATAGTAATTTGAGAGTAACTGTTACTAACGGTTATTTTCAGAGTTCATTAGTTCAGTGTGAAACAATTGCTTAAAACCTGTTTTCATGAGTGATTATGTACATAAGTGAACATAAGTGTACAGTATACTATCTTTTAAAAATACTATAGAATTCTAAGGATATTTTTAAATTTTCATAAAGAAAATCAGTTAAGCAGTAAAAGATAGAAAACTTCTTGGTTTGTTTTGATGTTGATTGTTATATTATGCTGAGAAACTTTTGAATATTTCTTCAGTATTTGGAAATTTTGATAAGAATGTTATCCCTGACATTGTGTTTTGTGTTTATCATCCAGAAAGAAGGAGTGCTGGCGTACATTGGAAATTTTCGCCTGCTTGCAGAGCTTTCCAGCCCTTTTGTGAATCAGCGGTAGGTGACTGGGTACCATTAATTATTTTACATGTGTGTGTGTATTTTTTCTTTCTTTGGCAGCTGGCCTGTATAGCAGTCTAAATTCTTGACTTGGGTTGTGCTGTTTATTTTTAGTTGGAGGAATTTTTTCCCCAAGACCCTAAGTCTACTGTATAGAAAATGACATAAGAATTTTTATCATCATTGCACCAATGAGGAAAGTGAGCCTTGGAAAGTTTAAAATAATTTATCCAGTGTTCCCTAGCTTGTAAGTTGGGTGCTAGCTTTTGAACCCTGCTCTCTTTGCAGTAGGATGATACCTTATACCTGGTTCCAGGACATTCTTTCACCCTCCATGATATATATACTGCAAGAGAACTGTGTACTTCGAGCCTTAGAATTTAGTGGGGTTCTTCATGTAAAAGAACAAACACCACTCTGGCTAATCTTGGGTCCAGTTCACATTCCTGACACTAACTTCCTCCTGTCCCCAAATTATTTTTTTTAATTAATTTATTTTTTAATTGACACATTGATTGTACATATTTATTTGGTACAGAGTTATATTTCAGTACACGTATACAGTGTGTGATGGTCAAATCAGGGTAATTAGTATATTTGTCACTGTGAACATTTATCATTCCTTTGGTGAGGATGTCCTGTTTCCTTGTTTTTTCATGTTTTCCACATTGATATCTGACCATCTGGTTGAATAGTCACTTCTGATTTTCTGGAGTAGTGCTTGAAGGGAAAGAATCTTTCCTGTAGATATGTTCTGTAGTGTCAGATGGTTGGGGTGTTTTAGGTTTGGTTCTGGGTAAGCACACTAGTGTAGTCTCTGTGTGATTTCTTCAACTTTATTCAATGTTGAAGTTGACTGTGAGTGCTTTTGTGGCCTAGACGCTGGGGTACTCCACAGCTCCCTGCTGAAATGGGCAATGCTGGATGGGGTTGCTGGGGCTGCAGGTGGGATCTTGAGCCCCTGGGAGATGTGCTAGTGTGCTGAATGATTCCTCAGCTGAAGAGGGTGACCCTGGATGGGGTTGTTGGAGTTGCAGTCAGGATTTCATGGTCCCAGAATAGGTGCTATGGCAATTGGCTTTCCTCTGCTAAAGTGGGCAGGGTTGCTGGGGAAATGGGCCAGATTGTGGACCCATGGTAGAAGCACTGGGGCACTCTGTAGTTCCTCAGCTGGAGTGGTCAATCCTCGCAGGAGGTTGCTGGATTCTGTGGCCAGGATCTCAAACTCCCATGGAAGGTGCTGGGGCATTCTGTGGCTTTTTAGCTGGAATATGTGATACTGGGCAGGGTTTCTGGGATTGAGGATGAGATCTTGGGCCATTGGAAGAAGTGTTGGGGTGTTCTGGTCCTCAGCTGGAGTGGGCAACTGTGGGCAGGCTTACCAGAGCCACAGCCAGGATCCTGGATCCCCAGGAGAGATTCTGGGGTGCTCCGAAGCTCCGAAGCTTGATTGGGCAACCCTGGGATGTATCATTATGGCTGCACCCAGGACCTTTGAGACTCCCAAGAGAGATACTGAGGCACTCTGAACCTCCTAAGATGAAGTGGGTGACTCTGAGTGGGGTTGCTGTGGCTGTGGGTGGGACCCTGCATCCCAGCAGACATGCTGGGGTGCTCTTCAGCTTTTCAGCTGATGTGGACAACCCTGGGTGAGGTTGCTGGGGCTGTGGGTGGGGCCCTGCACCCCCAAGAGAAGTGCCAGGGTGCTCTGTGGCTCCTCAGCTAAAATGGGTGAGCTTGGCCAAAGTTGCTGGGGCTGTAGGTGGGATCTTGTGACCCAGTAGAGGAGCTGCAGGCTCCACAGCTGGAGTGGGTGACTCTGGTTGAGGTCACTGGAGCTGTGGGTGGAACTCTGTGCCCTTGGGAGAGGTGCATGGGTGCTCCACTGAAGGCAGCAGGGCTGGCAATGGTGGCATGAGGCCCTGATTGGTCAGCTCTCAGGCTCTGGAAAGTGTGAGCATTGGCTCCCTTTGTCTTGGGTGTGGCCTTCCCACTATGCTGGACCTCCTGTTCCTAGAGGTTCAGGGCACTGCATAGGTTTAGATACTAGAGTCATGGTGTGATGAGGAGGCCTTAGGGATGTGGAGATGCCAGGGCTGTTGGGCCTCAGGGCAGAACGCAATCTGGTGTTGGCTCCAATCCCAAAATGGTGACGTACTGTGTCAGCTTGGGTACCAGGGGATGGGGGGGGGGGGGCCCAGCCTGAATTCCACCTCTGGAATAATGCTGTTGTGTGGCTCCAAGCAGCTCCCTATACTGGGCTTACAGCCTGCAAGGACTGTGTGGCTCTCTTGTAGCTAGGATTGCAAGTATCCATAGAGAATGTGTAGAGTTTTGGGGTTTTTTCACTTAGGTTTTCTCCATAGTAAGGAGTCTCTCCTGGCTCTGAGCTGATCCTGGTCGGGCACCTCCCTTGTCTTTCTATGCTGCCATCCCAAGTTTTTGAGCCTCAGGACATCTTCCTCACTGTTACTGAATTCCAGTGTTTTCTCCTAGACACTCTGTTCAATGTGTGATTACCTATTTCTTGTTTTGGACTTTGTGTCAAAGGCGAGAGCAGGGTGTCTCTAGTCAGCCGTCTTGAACCTGTCCCCTGTCCTCAAATTCTTTTATCAACATTAGTCTCTCATTAAAAAAAAACTTTTTTATTTTATTTATTTTTATAATTAGACTATTTTTATTTCAAATGCAATATAAGTAAACTAACAATGTATAATAGTGTTAAGTATTTTCACATTGTTGTGCAGCAGATCTCTAGAACTTTTTCATCTTGCAAAACTGAAACTCTATACCCATTAAACACTAATTCCCTCATCCAAAGCCCTTGACATCTACCTTTCTGCTTTCTGTTTTTATGCTTTAACTACTTTAGATACTTCATATGAATGGAATCATACAGTTTTTGCATTTCTGTTACTGGCTTATTTTGCTTAGCATAATGTCCTCGGTGTTCATCATGTTGTAGCATGTGACAGGATGTCCTTCTTTTAAAGGCTGCATAATATTCTGTATGTATATACCACATTTTCTTTATCCATTCATCCATCCGTGGATGTTTAGGTTGCTTCCACCCCTTGGCTTTTGTGAATAGTGCTGTAATGAATATGAGTGTACAAATATCTCTTCAAGATCCTGCTTTGAATTATTTTGGAAATGTAGAAGTGGGATTGCTGGATCATATGGTAGTCCTATTTTTGAGGAACCTCTACACTGTTTTCCATGATGACTGCACCTTTTTATAGTCTCACCAACAGTGCACAAGGGTTCTAATTTCTCTGCATCTTCACCAATACTTGTTATTTTCTGTTCTTTTGATAGTGGTCATCCTAATGGGTGTGAGGTGATATCTGATTGTGGTTTTGATTTGTGTTTTTTGTGATTCATGATGTTGAGCATCTTTTCTGGCCATTTGTATATCTTCTTTGAAGTATTGCCTATTCAAGTCCTTTGGCCATTTTTTAAATAAGGTTATTTGATTTTTTGTTGTTTTTAAGTTGTAGTAGTTCCTTATGTATTCTGAATATTAACTCTTAATCAGATATATGATTTTCAAATATTTTCTTCCATTCCATAGGTTGCCTTTTTACTCTGTTGATTGTTTCTTTTCATACGCAGAAGTTTTTAAGGTTGATGTAGTCCCATTTGTCTATTTTTGCTGTTGATGTCTGCTTTTGGTTTCATATCCAGGAAGTCATTGCCAAATCCAGTGTCCTGAACATTTTACCCTAAACAGTACTTTCTTGTAGGAGTTTTATAGTTTCATCTCCCATTTAGATCTTTAACCCATTTTGAGTTAATTTTTCTATGTGGTGTAAGGTAAGGGTCCAGCTTCATTCTTTCGTATGTTGGATGTACACTTTTCCCAGTACCATTTGTTGAAGAGACTATACTTTCCACATTGCGTAGTCTTGGCACCCTTGTCAAAAATCATTTGGCCATATATGCAAGGGTTTATTTCTGGGCTCTGAATTATGTACCATATCTGTCTTTATGTTAGTACCACACCATCTTGATTATTGTTGCTTCATAGTATGTTTTGAAATCAGGTTGTGTCAGGCCTCCAACTTTGTTATTCTTTCTCAGGATTGTCTTGGCTAATTTGGATACCTTGAGATTCTGTGTGAACTTTAGGATTTTTTTTTCTATTTCTGCAAAAATGTTATAAAGATTTTGATAGGTATTTAATTGAATGTAGATTGCTTTGGGTGGTATGGACATTTTAATAATACTCAGTCTTTCAATCGATGAGTGCAGGATGTCTTTCCATTTATTTTTATCTTCTTTGATTTCTTTTAGCAATGTTTTGTAGTTTTCAGTGTACAAGTCTTGTATCTTCTTGGTTAAGTCTATTTCTAAGTATTTTGTCCTTTTTGATTCTATAGTAAATGGGATTGTTTTCTAAATTTCCTCTTCAGATTGGTCATTATCTTTTTATTTTAGATTTGTAGAAATGTTGCAAAGATAGTACAGAGAGCTCTCTATTGTTCGTTTCCTCTATTGTTAACATCTTATGTTACTATGGAACATTTGTCAATACTAAGAAACCAGCATTGATACTTTTGTATTAAGTAAACTCCAGACTATTGGGTTTCGTTAGTTTTTCTTAGTGTCCTCTTTCTGTTTAAGTATTCAATCCAGAGCACCCCATTGCATTTAGTTATCATGTTTCCCCAGTCTCCTCTGGTCTGAAATGTTTTTTTTAGCCTTTCTTTGTTTTTTTTTTTGTTTTTTTTTGTTGTTGTTTGTTTGCTTGTTTATGACCTTGACAGCATTAAGGAGCAGTGGCCAGTTTTCTCATAGAGTGTCCCCCAATTTGGGTTTGTCTGATGCCTTTATAATGAATAGATACAAGTTATGAGTTTTTGTAAGGAATCCCACAGAGGTGAAGTACTCTTCTTGTCATATCTTATCAGGGGTACCTGACAGCCATATGACGGATCACTGGCAATGCTAACCTTCATCATTTGGTTAAGGTGATGTTTGCTGGGTTTCTTCATTAGAAAGTTTTTTCTTTTCCATACAGTACATTTTGAAAGCAAGCTTTGAAGTGTAGTCCATCTTCAAGGGTGTGAGAGACGGAAGGAATTAGGCTTCACCTCCTAGTGGGTGGTAGATGATCATTTTTGTCAATGGATTTATTGTTATCCTATATTGGTCTTTTTACTTAATGAAGGTTGGTTGTTCCTTTAATTTCACATCCATCCTTCTAATTTAGGCTTTCAAGATCTCCATGGTTTGAGTACTGTAATAGCTTTTTTATTGACTTCCCTAATTCCAGGTTCACCCTCTCTCAGTCCTTTTCTTATGGTGCTACCAGAGTCATCTTCCTTATGTTTCATTTTAAGTATCTTTTTTTCCCTCAAAACTTCATCCTGTTTACACCTCTCTCTCTGACTTTTGAAGTTCTCTATTATGTGCTCCATATATCCCCAGCCTTTTTTCTTACTGCTCATTGGAGTCAGTTTTGTGTCCTTACCATCTCACATATCTGTAGGTTGTTCTCACCCTTCGTTCTTTACTTACATCCTCCATTTACCCTCCATTTCTGAAAAATTTACCTGTCCTCAAGTCTTAGGTCAAAATCCAAAACCCAGGGAGGGCTTCTGTGATTATATGTAGTCTTTTGTAACTAAGTACAGGGATAACACAGAGAATTGGGGATATCAAATCAGACACACCCAAGTTAGAGAGCTTACCCTTTATCAAGCCTTCTGAATAATTTTAAGGACACTGGCAATCATGAGGCACAGGCAAAGCAGGGAGATATTCAGGACCATCAACATGGCTCCCTTGTCCTTTTTGCATTGGGCACACTCTGGAACAAGATTAAGTGATGGTCTGTAAGTGATGGGTGTAGTTCATATTGCTGACATAGAATGAGCTCTTTTGGTAATGAAATATCTCCATTTAATACTCAGTTACATAGCTGATGTGACATTCTCAAGGTTGTCAGGTCCCATAAATCCATACATTCCTGGGTTGTTTACCATAAGTAATCTTAGACTAGGTGTATGCTGCTAAAAGCACCCCACAGATGAAGTCTCTGCTGATGTCAGTACCATTAGTTTATTTATCAGGAGGTTCAGTATTAGTATGCTTAGCAGGCAGGTAGCCTGGATAGCCTTTTTTCTTGCTAAAGGTAGAGGAAAGCTGGCCAGTTTGCTCAGTTGGTAGAGCACGGTGCTGATACACCACGGAAAAGGGTTCAGATATCCATACCGGCCAGCTGAAAAATAAAATAAAATGAAAAAAGGAAGGAGCCGTAGCTTCCAAAAAGGTGGGGGAAAAGAGGGGTGGCGTTTCACCCCCAAACAGGAAGGAAGGTATTGCAGATCTGCTGCTCAGTTTTTTCTTTCCCAAGTATTTATATACTGTCTTGTTTTGTTTGCCAGTGTTCCATATATTGTAATGTTATTTATTCAAAAAGATAATCAGTTCCTTTGGCTTGAGGCCATTTAAATATTTCTAAGAAATAATTATTTGATCCTCAAAGACTCTAATAAGGTGAAAGCATAGAGGAAAGAGCATGTTCTTTGAAGTCAAAAAACCTGGATTCAAATCCAAGCTCGCTCTGTCACCACTGTGTATGAGTGGAAGAATATCTAACCACTCTGAGCCTGAGTTTTCTCCCTTGTAAAACAGGGCACTCACAACTTCCGGCGAACGCTCTTTTGTGCCTGTCGTACTGTATCTCTCTGTGGACTTGTGTCTGTTGATCACATCCTTTCAGTGCCGAATTCCCTTTGCTTTCCTGACACTGCACTCACCTGCTTCTTGTGTTTCTCTGATCATCCCTTTTCAGTCTTTTTTCATAAGAGACACTTCCTTAAATGCTGGTGTTCTTCAGGGCTCTCATCTAGACCCACTGATCTTCCCTCTACTTCTCTCTGGGTGAGTTCTTCCCTCTCAAAGTTTCAGTTATTACCTGTTTGGTCTTCTTGATGTAATGGACTGTGCCTGATTTTTGGATCAGATAAACTCAAGTTGCAATTCAACTTTTCCACTTACTTACTATGACCTTGTACAAGTTACTTACTATCCCTGTACCACTGTTGCTTTCTCTATAAAAAGAGCATATTTAATATTACCTGCTTCTTTGTGTTATAATCAAGTGTTTTTTCCTCTCAGGGAGCCCATCACATTCCACATATATAAAATAATGTGACATATTTCCTTCTGTATTCTCTTGTTCAGCATGTGGCCCAGCTGTCCACTCAGTTACCCCTGCTTGACATGTGAGAATCATCTTTGACTGTTTCTCCCTCACTTTGGTCTATCACCAGGTCCTACCATATCACCTCCTAAATATTTCTGACCTTTGCCACCTCTTCTCAGTCTCTACTTTCAGTGCCCTGGTTCATCATCTCTTGCCTGGGCTACCTTACCTGCCTCTAACTCTGTTTTGTCCAGTACAGTAGCCACAAGCCACATACGACTACATTTAAGTGAACTAAAATGAAATAAAACAATTTAGTTGCTTAGTTTAACTTTTAACATTTCAAGGGTTTCATAGCCCTATGTGACCAGTGGCTACTGTATTGGGTAGCACATCTATGGAACTTTTTTGTTATTGCAGAAAGTTCTTTTGGACAGTGCTGCTCTAGACTAGGCAAACTGTGGCTCATGGGCCAAACCCCCTGCCTGTGTTTGTAAATAAAGTTTTGTTAGGGCACAGTCATGCTCATTTATTTCCCATGACTGCTTTCACCCTACAACAGCAGAGGTGAGTAGTTGTGACAGAGAACTAATGGCCTCCAAAGGCTACTACTTTAATATTTACTATCTGGCTCTTTATGGAAAAAAATTTTGATTCCTGCTCAAGACCATCTACCTGCCTCCAGTCTGCTCACCTTTCATCTGTCTCCTCTATTATTATCTTCCACAGAGAAGATAATATGCAGCTCCCCTGGTTAAAACCTCTCAGTATCTCCTGCTGCTTATAGGGTATAATATGAGCTCTTTAATGTGGCATAGAAAGCTCTCCAACTAGGAGCTGTCTTATCTCCTTCTACCACATTTTCCCTTACTTTTGTCTCACACCAACTTGTCTGTTTGCTGGCAAGGCCTCCCGTCTTCTTACTCATTCATTATTCAAGACTCAACCCAGGGATCATTTCCATCACTAAACCCCATCTCTTTCCAGGCTGGGTTGAATGTCCCTCACCTGTGCTTTCATAATAGCAAAATATGTTTATATTACTATGCTTAATAATTTTATTGTCAGATTTTCGCTTTTTTCTCTGTTTACTATTTATCTTTATATTTCATTAGGTCAAGGGCCCAATTTTGTTAGATAGTAGCCACTTAATTACTTTTTGAATGAATAACTCAATAGGTGATTAGTTAAGCTTTGGCAAATTCTGTCTCTTCAGTATGATTCTGATTACAAGATTTTGAAGCAGGAGAGCTAACTTTGACATGGGAACCTCCATTTGTTTTTGTTTGAAACTCTTTTCAAGAAATTAGAGATAGTTTAATTTATTATTTAATTTTATAGTAAAAAGTTATACTATAACTTTATCTAAAAGCTTTGAGTGTTCTGTAAATTAAGAAAATGTGAACTGGGGTTGGTATATGAGTAAGAAATGATATATTTGGTAGCAAGGAGGTTATAACAAAATTGAACGCAGCTATGTAAGCACTGTTAAGAGTTTTCCATGGTTTGTTTTCTCTATGCTTTGTGGCATTTTTATGTTCTCTCTATTTTAGAGCTTTGTATAATTTAAGAAGCTATATGGATTGCATGTGGTGGGATATAGAGTAAAGGAGGACTGAAATAAAATGTTGAGACACCTGGGCTTCAATTAAATTTTAGCTGTTGAGTTATACTCATGTGCCAGGTTTCTTTTGTAAAAAATTATTTAATGGTGGTAACTTCTTTCCTGCCTAAATGCCTTAACTTTTATGAGGACATATTTTACAAATAGCTATTAAAATTGAATACCTTGTAAAAACTTTGTACCTATCCTCCTTTTTTTAATTTTAAAAAATTATCTTTATTACAAATTTAAAAGTCTGGAGATGCTTCTATTCCTTGCCCCCCCCCCCAAAGAGTTCATAAACATGTACAGCAGAACAAATTCATTTTACAAAGATATTATTTAAAAGGCAAAAGATAGTATCCGTATGCATTTGTCCAACTTCTAAGAGGTGGTGCAATCCTCAGGTTACCTTACAACCAAGGTTAGTAAGGTCGCCTTAACCAGAATTTATAGTTCAATATCTTCACTTAGGACCAAAGTATGAACATTTTATAGTCCAACAAGGGACAAGCTATTCTGTACCCAAACGATAATTCTTGATGGGGCCCTAAATTTTCCACTTGAAATGATGTTGAATTTTTCTTTCCCACTGGCCCTTGGGATGTTTCCCCAGATGCACTGCTATGATTCTCTATCTCTTTTTGCACAAAGATGAATGAAAACTTTCCTTCAACATCACATGCCACTGGAGTGTGACCTCTGATATTTAAAAATACTAGTTCATATATGATTGAACTTTTAATGAGAATGCCCCATGGGCACTCATATTTTCTGATGCCACACAAAGTAAGAGTAGAAATGAATTCAAAGAAATTAGGCAGCACTCTGTTAGGACAGCCAGTTCCTAGATATAGCTCATAAATCCGAGGTTGCAGATTGGCCACAAAAGGTGTTTGTCCAATTTGAGTAGGAGCCAGAATTCAGAACAGGTTACAGACAAATCATCAAAACTCTGAATAATCACAAAAAGTATGAGGAGCCCTCCTAACGTGCTAGAGATCTTCATTGCTTCAGATCTCAATCCCTGGTATCCTGGGAATCAGGAAATCAATCAGGAGCTTCGGATATAGCATCTGGCTTCATGTCTGTGTTTCAGAAAAGATACTTAAAAATATAAAATAATGAGGGAGTAAAATAAGACATTATGTGGAAAAGGGGGTGGGGGAAAGAGTGCTGGTATTAATGGTTTAAAACAGCAGTTGGTCTCCTAAGTTATTGAGGACCTGAGTGAATTTTTTTTCCTATGGGTTATATCTATTGATATTTATTAGATTGGAAATTAAAATTGAGACATTTAAAAATATTTATTAATTCACTTAATACTAACAATAATATTGCTTGTTAACATAATTTTTTTGTATGTATGAAAAATAACTACATTGTCAAACCCAAAAAAATTTCAGAAGGAAAAGAGTGTCATTGTTTTACATTTTTAAAAATCTAATGTCTGTAATGGTAGAATTCAGCTGGATTCTTATGTCTGCTTCTGTTTTCAGTCTGCTGTGATATGTTGCTTTGGTTGAAGTATATGAAAGATATCTGGCCTCTCGGAGTTAATAATGTAGTAGGAAAAGGGAGGAGTATTTTAATAGCTTTTTACAATAATTGTGGATATTCTTCTTTAATACTACACCAGAATATACCAACAGATAGTTTGTTAAAGGACAGTTAAATGTGGAATCTGAAACCATATCAATGAACTTTTTGTTCTACATTCAAATCTACTCATTGGTTTTGGGCTTTGAATCTTTTCCCATGGACAATTTTGATTCATCATGCCTTGGTCGTTTTGAAAATATTGGCTCACTGAGTTATGTAGGTCTGCTAAATGTTGGCACATTTATTAGATAATATTAAAAAAACCCTCACATTAGTTAATACCACCACAGATCCCATTAGAAAATTCTTTAAGTATTGGGTGGCTGCCAATGGCAGATACAGATTTTCCAAAATTTTGATTTTCACTTGAAAGTTTTAATTTTGTTATTGCCAACAAATACTATCAGTTTCTTTCCTTGATGTGACAAACCACTTTGTTCAGTTTTAAGAAAATGCTTGCCAAATACTCAAGCAACCATAGTTTGCCATTTTTTCAAGTAAAAATGGCATTCCATGGAAAAACCAGGTGATTTAGCTAATGGCTCAAACCATCAGCCAAGGGTTTTTTCCACTGTACTTTGCAGCAGAAGTGCTTTCTGTGTACTTCCCTTTCTATCACACTGAATATTAAAAAGACATGTACTCAAAGGTCATGATTTAATGAAATTGATAATTCTTACTATTTCATCAAGGGCGTTCGTAAGTGAAACTTTTTCTTCTCCTTGGTTTTCTTTTGCTTTTAATTGCAAGCCTGTGGTGGTAAAGAATACAATGGCTACAAATACTGTCTTGCCATTGCCTTGATTTGTGCTAAGACACCATCAGTTTTATCCACTAGTGCTTTGCACCATCAGTGAAGTCAGGCAGATAACATTTTAGTTTTATTATAAAAATAGTTTTACCTTGTGGACCCTCCCCTAGAAAAAGGTCGCGAGTCCATAGACCACATTTTTTGACCTATTATTAATCAATATTTGTCATGCAAGCCTTCACAGAGCAGATGGGTACACTCTTAAAATGTTTTAGGAGTTTTTTAGGAGTGGATGGGGAGAGGAGGCCCTCCATTCAAGGAGAAAAGAATGAACATAGATTTTTGAAAAGTGGAATAAACATGCAGTGGGCAAGAGAGCAAGTGTATAGACTTGTAGAATCCAAGAGTACGTCTTAGGAGGAGGATGGATAGAAAGAGTGGGTGTTGAGTGCCAGGGAGAGCAGATTGAACTTGACCCAGTAAGAAGTGCAAATATATTATAATGGAGAAAGGCATTCTGGAAAGAGCTTTGAGTAATTCTAGTTTTTGGTATTTGTAGTATTAAACGCCAGAGGCAAAAGTTTGGGTTAGGAGGCTAGCATCCATCTCTTAGTTATGTGAATGAATGGTGTGATTTCATTAGCCCAGAAAGTAAATAACAGTCCAAATTAGGCTGTGGGAGTAGCCAGAAGATGACAAAATACAGATTTTGAAAGAAGAAAATGAAGCTGGCAATGGATAAAAAAATTAGAGAGTCAGGCTTGGTGGCGCCTGCCTGTAGTCCCAGCTGCTTGAGAGACTGAGGCTGGAAGATTGCTTGAGCCCAGGAGTTCTGAGCTGTCATGCGCTATGCTGATCGGTGTCTGCACTAGGTTTGCAATCAATATGGTGACCTCCTGGGAACAGGGGACTACCAGGTTACTTAAGGAGGGATGAATTTTTCCAGGTTGGAAACAGAGCAGGTGAAAACTCCCATGATGATCGGTAGTGGGATTGCACCTGTGAATAACCACTGTATTCCAGCATGAAAAATACAACGAAGCTCCCTCCCTTAAAAAAAACATAGAGATGGAGAATAGGGACGAGTTTAAGATAAATTCTATGTAAGATCCAGAGAAATGGGCCCATTAAAAGTGAGAGGGAATTAGGAAGATTAGGAGGGAAGGTGATGAGTTTGGTTTGGAGATATTGGATGAGAGAGAGGACAGAAAGAGCATCTGAGTGGAAATGTAGTAAGACCTAGATAGAGGAATTTTGAAGAAATCAGAATAGAGGTGACATTTCAAGTCATGGGAAAAGATGGTATTTAAAAGATAAAGCTGAGTGTCTTGAATTGGGAAATAACAGAAGGAAGAGTAGATATAATGGAGGAATAGTTTAGAAGTAGTGGGGGAACCTAAATAATATTGGGGTGGAGGACAACTTTTCTAAAATTAAATTCTTTAACTCCTAACTTTTCAGGGTTAATATTTATTAAATACAAATGTTTACATGCCTGAAAGAATTGCATTTGCAACCACAACCCATATAATAGGGTCAGCTCATGGCTCAATCCCTGTGTGTAGTTCCAGAAACAGTACTGCATCCAAATTCTTATTGGAGCTTTTCCAAGGATGTCAGCAAAGATCCAGTTTGTTACTCACAGCAACATTTCTTAAGAAAGATTCTCTTCCACTGTTAAAAAAGACCCAGAATAACAGATGCTGATAAGGATGTGGGGCAAAGGGAATTCTTCCACACCGTTGGCGGGACTGTAAATTAGTACAGCCATTCTGTACTAATTTCATTCATCTCCCTGTATGGAGATATCTCAAATGACTACAGATGGAACTGTCATGTGATCCAGCAATCCCACTACTGCGTATACATCCAAAGGAATGGAAATCATCATGTCAAAGGGACACCTATACTCCCATGTTCATTGCAGCTCTATTTACAATAGCTAAACTATGGAACCAACCTAAATGTCCATCGATGGATGACTGGATAAAAAAAAATGTGGTATATATATCAAATGGAATACTACTCAGCCATAAAAAAGAATGAAATTCTGCCATTCACAGCAACATGCATGAGCATGGAGAAAATTATATTAAGCAAAATAAGCCAGACACAGAGAAATACTGCATGTCCTCACTCATAACTGGGTGGAATGAAAGAAAAAGAGAGAGAGAGAGAGAGAGAGAGAGAGAGAGAGAGAGAACCACGATAATACATTGAACTTTCAGAAGGAGGGAACAAACCTAAGGATACTAGAAATGGGGGGGAGGGAGAGGGGGGGG
>NW_007729172.1:67446-86304 GCF_000696425.1 Galeopterus variegatus
CCTATACTCCCATGTTCATTGCAGCTCTATTTACAATAGCTAAACTATGGAACCAACCTAAATGTCCATCGATGGATGACTGGATAAAAAAAAATGTGGTATATATATCAAATGGAATACTACTCAGCCATAAAAAAGAATGAAATTCTGCCATTCACAGCAATGTGGACAAGCTTGGAGAAAATTATGTTGGGTGAAATAAGCCAGACACAGTAAGAGAGATACCATAGGTCCTCACTCATAAGTAGGAGCAAAAGAAGGAAGGAAGGAAGAAAATTCACGATAATACATTGAACTTTCAGAAGGAGGGAACAAACCTAAGGATACTAGAAATGGGGGGTAGGGAGAGGGGGGTGGGGGAGAGATTGGTTAGGCAAGGGGCATAAAGAATAAATACGATTTGTAATTATGAAAATGCTAATTAAAAACTATAAAGATGGAAAAAAAAGAATCAAATAGAGAAAAACAATAATAGATAAATATACGGGGTGGGGGGGAGATTCTCTTCATTCTCTTTGAATTCACAATGCCTCCTGGACCCTGCAGCTTTCCCAAGGCTCTCAACTCCCAAATTCTGTCAAGCTCACACACCACTACCATGCAACGATTGATTCTTTGTCCCCATCTTCCTTTCTCACTTGTTTTCTTTCTTTATCTACCTGCATATAGCCCTCCCTCATCTTTCCAAGTGTGAATTAGATCAGATAATTCCTGTTTTTACACTATCTGTAGTGAGTGCCACACTTCCATACAACTAACTCCCAGGAAAATTAATGGAAAGGTATAAGTTCCTTAGAAGGGCAGGTAGAGGAAGAAGTGCTTGCTAAATGACCAAAGACGGAAATTTCTCTCTGGAATTGGGGGAGGATTGTAAGCTCATGCAGTTTCCTATCTTTTCTTTAATAACCATAGACGGGAGTAAAAGAGCATGTTCTCGCTATCTCCTTCTTTCCCACATGCTTGTCTTCCTCCTTCCTCCCTTGCCCCTACCCTCTCAGGTTCACTACCTATCTGCACAAACTGTTAGCCTTTATTTGTTGGAATGAAAGAGTAGTCTAATTAGGAAAGAAAAGGTGGATTCCAACAAAAACGATCCTCTTGACATGGGAGAGGAAGGTAAGAAGGACAATTATGTAAATATAATTTCACCTTGAATTAACATCTGAGTTCTTTCCTTTGAAAGAAACTGGCTTAAAGACCAAGCACTGGTAAGATGGAAAAATGGCAAGAAATTAACCACAGTGATTACATAGTAAAGCCAGAGGACAAGTTCTTTAAGCATATAGCCCTCCCTCATCTTTCCAAGTGTGAATTAGATCAGATAATTCCTGTTTTTATACTATCTGTAGTGAGTGCCACACTTCCATACAACTAACTCCCAGGAAAATTAATGGAAAGGTATAAGTTCCTTAGAAGGGCAGGTAGAGGAAGAAGTGCTTGCTAAATGACCAAAGACGGAAATTTCTCTCTGGAATTGGGGGAGGATTGTAAGCTCATGCAGTTTCCTATCTTTTCTTTAATAACCATAGACGGGAGTAAAAGAGCATGTTCTCGCTATCTCCTTCTTTCCCACATGCTTGTCTTCCTCCTTCCTCCCTTGCCCCTACCCTCTCAGGTTCACTACCTATCTGCACAAACTGTTAGCCTTTATTTGTTGGAATGAAAGAGTAGTCTAATTAGGAAAGAAAAGGTGGATTCCAACAAAAACGATCCTCTTGACATGGGAGAGGAAGGTAAGAAGGACAATTATGTAAATATAATTTCACCTTGAATTAACATCTGAGTTCTTTCCTTTGAAAGAAACTGGCTTAAAGACCAAGCACTGGTAAGATGGAAAAATGGCAAGAAATTAACCACAGTGATTACATAGTAAAGCCAGAGGACAAGTTCTTTAAGTCTGTGTTTATAGATAGTCACATTTCTAGACAACCAAAAATTTAGAGAGTACATGAAATGCTTGGAGAACAGGAAGCAGTCTGGGATAAATATAGTGGAGGACTTGTGGCATTGAAGAGTAAAGGCTGGAAGGGTTGGATCAGGGAGACCAGTTGTGTTACTGTAGTCATCTAAGTAAGAGATGGTGAAGACCAAAGTTATGATGTCAGCAGTGGGGAGGGGATGGATCAGGAGTGAAGGAGAAGGAAGAATTTTAGGAGGTAAACAGGCTTGGTTACAGACTGTAGGAATAGTCTAAGATCACTCCAGGTTTCTGACTTGGATGACTAAGTCAGTGGTGATCCCACTGATTAAGATTAGGAGGATCAGAAGAAAAACAGGAAGTTTTCTGTGGTGGTGGTGGTGCTGGTGGTGGTGATAATGGGCAAGGAGTAGGGCATTGGTTTTAGGCATATTGAGTTTAAGGTACGATTAAGAATTTGTGGTTTGTCAGGTGAAGATGCCCAGCAAGAAACTAGAAATAAGGAACTACAAGTAGACCTTAAGAGAGAACTTGAGGGCTAGCCAGTTAGCTTACTTGGTTAGAACATGGTACTAACACCACCAAGATCAATGATTTGGATATCTGTACTGGCCAGACACCAAAAAAAAAAAAAAAAAGACTTGAAACCATAGATCTGTGTCATCTGTATATGCAGGGTTGTTGAGCCCCTGAGAATGGGTGAAATGGCCTTAGGAGAGCATACAGAAGGAAATGGTGTGTGGGAAGCACAAAGGGACAGGCAGAGGGTGAGAGGACTGAGAAAATGAAGTTAAGGAATCAAGAGGAAACAGTATCATGGATGCAGTCATATTGTACTGGGTTGTGGAATGTAGTGAGAATATCTGTGAATACACCGTTGACTCCTCTTTTAAAAGAAGTTTGGTAGGGAAGAGAAGCAGAGGAGAAATTTGGGGGTTAGGAAGAATTGGGCATGTTGGTAAGACAGAAGAAAGAATCAGTCTATAGATAAGGAACTTGAGGGAGCAGGGGAAAGGGGATAATCTATTAAATAAAGTCCCAGAAGGTGCGGTGGGATACATAGCACGAGTAAGGAAGCAGTTTGCCTTGGGGAGGGCAAGAGAAACCTCCTCCTCTGAATATTAAGGTACAGGTGCCTGAAAAGAAGCTTTGAGACCTTGGGGTCAGAATTTGAAGGAACTCATGGTTGATGGATTCTCATATCTCAGGCTAATTCCTCTGATGAGGTTAAAAAGCAGAGTGAATGAGGAAGACAGTGACTTGAGTGGTGAGACAGGTTCAGAAACAATTGTGTAGAGGATATGGAGTTAAGTCAAAGCAACAACGAGCCAATTTGAGAACTCAGCTGAGGTTCAGATCTCCCAAAAATACACTTGTGCCACTTATCTTAATATATCAATATCGTTGGGTAATAGCTGTTTATTGAACTTGTAGTATGGGGGAATTCTTACCATGTGTCATAAGAGCTTCACAGTATAAGGGAGGTTCTGTCACTATCCCCATTTTATAGAGATAAAACCGAGATGTAGAGGTCAATAACAAAGAGAGATTTAGGACCATACAGCTGTGAAGTGGCAGAACCAGGCTTAGAACTCCGGCAGGCTGACTGCACAGCACTGTGCCCACTCTTCACCCCATACTGTGCTGCTAAGAGGAGCTAGCTGGATGAAACGCTGGAGATAGACAGGGTGAGTGGGGTAGATGAGGTGGCAGGAGGACCAGGGACGCGGATGTGTGTTCTGAAGTTAACTTTGAGCTCTGGTCGGTAGGAAAGGGAGTGAAAATGTGGAGGCTGACAGAGAGGGATCTGAGAGTTTGGAGATCAAAGAAGAGGTTTAGGTGGAATTGGGTAAAGTAAAGTATGGAAGGCTAAGAGTTGTGATTAGGGAAAAATGGGTTATTGGAGGCATACTTGAGTAATCCCAAGTCCACCATGTAGTCACAGAAATGAATGGCAGAAAGAGAAGTAGGACGTCTTTGAAGAAGTGACAAGGCTGAAGGATAGGTGATCTGGATTAGACCAAAGGATGTTGATTTCGCTGCTTCAGTGGTGTTTTTCCTATTTGCAATATTATTTTATTAATTTTACTATTGCTGCCTAAATAGTTTCTCTTTTAATTGCCTTGGATAATTTAGCCCTTCTCTTTTCATCCTATGTATATTTATAAATCATAATATATTCATATTTGATATTTTAATCTCTCAGTAAATTTGTGTCAGGCTTTTTAACTGTTAATTTTTAGTTTCTTAGGTTCAGCAGTTTCTAGCTTAAATGTGACTAATTCAGTCAACTTGAATTTTTTTTGGGGGGGAGCAGCTGGCTGGTATGGGGATCCAAACCCTTGACCTTGGTGTTATCAGCACCATTCTCTAACCATGGGAGCTAGTCATAGTCATCCAGCCCCAAACTGAATATTACGATACATGGATATGTTTTACTGCCTTTACAATTTAGTCTCTAAAACAATGACATTAAGTTAGACAATGTAGTTATGTTTTGTTTGTTGTTTTTTGGTGGCTGGCCAATGCAGGGATCCCAAACCTTGACCTTGGTGTTACCAACACTGCACTCCAACCATGTGAGGTAACTGGCCAGCCAGTAGTTTTTGTAACGGGGAAGAAATAGAATAGAGCAGATGTTCACTGAACTTTAAAAAAATAAACTTTTTATTTTAGAATAGTTTTACATTTACAGAAAAGTTGCAAGGATGGTACAGAGAGTTCCCATATACCCAACACCCAGTTTCCCCTGTTGTTAGCATCTTACAATAACTAGTATGTTACTGTTGCTATGATTAATGAACAATATTATACATTATTATTAACTAAAGTCCATACTTTACTGAGATTTCCTTCGTTTTTGCCCAGCATCCTTTTTCTGTCCCAGGGTCCTATCCAGGATACCACATTACATTTAATTGTCGTGTCTGCATAGCCTCTTTTGGTTTTGACAGTTTCTCAGATGACCCTTGTCTTTGATGACCTCAACAGTTTTGAGAAGTACTGGTCAGGTGTTTTGTAGAATGTCCTTCAATTTGAGTTTGTCTGATGTTTTTCTTATGATTACAATGGTGTTATGGGGTTGTGGGGGGAAGACCACAGAGGTAAAGTGCCATTCTCATGGCAGTATGTTAGGACTGCATGACTTACCACTGTTGATGTTAACCTTGTTCACCTGGCTGAAGTAGTATTTGTCAGGTTTCTCCATTTTAAAGTTATTTTTTCCACACCCCCCCCAATACTGTTAGCCTTTATTTGTTAAGCCTTTATGTGTTAGTTTGTTAGGGCTGCCATAACAAAATGTCACAGACCAGGCATTTTGCTTCAACAACAGAAATTTATTTTCTCACAGTTCTGGGAATTAGACATTCAAGGTCAAGGTGCCAGTGGGGTTGGCTTCTGGTGAGGCCTCTCTCCTCATCGTACAGTAGGTACTGCTCTCTGTGTTCTCACATAGCCTCATCTCTGTACGCACATGGAGGGGAAAGGGAGAGCTTAGGATGTCTATCTCTTCTTATGAGGACACTGGTCCTATTAGATTGGGGCCCCATCCTTATGACCTTGTTTAATCTTAATTATCTCCTTAAAGAATCTATCTTCAATTATAGTCACATTGCAGGTTTAGGGCTTCAACATAAGAATTTGGGGGGGACACAATTCAGTACATGATACTATATACATAGCTCACACTTGAGGGGTAGGGAGTTATGTTTTACCTCTTTGAGAGTGCAATATGAGGGTACTTCAAAAAAATTGTGGAAAAGTAGAATTAAAAGATAATATGAATGTTTCCATGAACTTTTTAAAGTACCCTTGTAGCAACTTAAAGTAATTGCAATTATTCTGAACAGGAGATTTGTTTCTTCTCCATTTATTCATTCATTCATTTATTTATATATCATGGTGGAATAGATGTTTATTTATTCTTTGGTCAATTTATAATCCAGTATTGCATTATTTATTTCATTGCTCAAATTGTTACAGTTTTTGACCTTGAGAGTTCTTTTGGTTGGCTTCCATGTTCCTTTGACATAAAAGAAACAACATTTTGGTTGTTGATTACTTCCTTACTTTTTGGCATACAAGATACTCTAAGAGGTTCATGTTGCATGTTTTCTGTTCCCAGACCTAGAATCAGCCATTCCTCAAAAAGCCCTGGTTTCTTTTATTGGAGAATGTGTTAGAAACCAAGATGTGGGCACTGGGTGTGCTCACTTCTACTGAGGCATTGTATCTGTGCCCTCCCAGCTGACAGAAAATGGAAATATGTTAACCTGTGTATATGCACATATCTATATTTATTTCTATATGTGTCCATTTTTATCTATATTAAACTAAATATAAGTTCATACTATTTCCAGATCTAATCCAGTATTTCATGGATCAATCTGGCCTCCTCTCCTTGCTTATCTGTAACTTTTTGCTTCAACAGTGAGAAATCTGGTTCCTGCTATTCACCATCAAATTTACTTTATATCCTAATATATAGTCCTGATGTACATGCATTGTAGTTTCAGAATTGTTAATTTGCTTGCCTATGAGACACAACTTTACCAACTAGAGTATAGTGCCTATATACAGTTTCTTTTGTCTTTATAATCTTAGTCTCCAATCATTTTCAAAGTTACTTAGGTAAGAATATTTTTTGACCCCACTCCCTTCAGTGAGGTTATGTCATGCATTTGTAATACATTAGATTATTCTGTCACAGTCTGCATTCCATCTTGGCATTTCCCAGTATCCTAATTGAGTTTTCAAAAATTGCATACATAAGGCTCACTCTTTGTGTAGTTCTATGTGTTTTGACAAATACGTAATGTCATGTATCCACCACTTGTAGTATTACACAGTATGGTTTTACTACCCTAAAATATCCCCTGTATTTTACCTATTCAACTCTCTTCCTGAACCCCTGGCAACCACTTCTTTCTGTCTTTATAGTTTGCTTTTTCCAGATTATGATATAAATGGAAACATATACTATGTAGCTCTTTCAGACTGTCTTCTTTCAGTTAGCACTTAAGATTCATCCATGTCATACATGAATTGATACTTTGTTTCTTTTTATTGCTGAATATGACTCTATTGTGTGTATGTACCACAGTGTATATCAATATTCACCTATTGAAGGACATCTTGGTTGCTTCCAGTTTTGGGCAGTTATGAATAAATCTGGTATAAATGTGCATGCAGGATTTTATGTGGACGTAAATTTTTAAATCAGAAAAATACCTAGACGTGTGCTTGCGGGATTGTATGCTATGAATATGTTTAGCTGTATAACTGCTAAACTGTTTTCTAAAGTGGCTGTACCATTTTGCATTCCCACCAGCAATGAATGAGTGTTCTGCTGCTCACATCATTCTCAGCAATTGTTATTGTCAGCTTTTTGGATTTTAGCCATTTTAATAGATGTGTAGTAGTATCTCGTTTTGATATGCATTTTTTAACTACAAGGAATGTTGAGCATCTTTTCATATGCTTATTTTCCATCTGTATATCTTCTTTGATGAGGTGTTTAAGATCTTTTGCCCATGTTTTTAATTGGGTTGTTTTGTTGTTGAGTTTTGCTCCCAGTGTGTGCTTGTCTTTTTTCATTCTCTTAACAGTGTCTTTCACAGAGCAAGTTTTTAATTTTAGTGAAGTCCAACATCAGTTTTCCTTCCATGGTTTGTGCTTTTGATGATATACCTACAATGCTATCACCAAACCCAAGTTCATGCAGATTTTTTTCCCTGTTTTTTCTTCTGGAAGTTTTATAGTTTTGAATTATACACTTAGGTCTATGATCAGTTTTGAGTTAATTTTGTGTAAAGTGTAAGGTCTCTGCCTAAATACATTTATACGTATACAATTTTGCATTTGTTGAAAAGACTTATTTTTTCTGGCGGTTTACTGGTATGGGTATCCAAACCCTTGACCTAGGTGGTGTAACACTGCACTTTAATGAATGGAGCTAACCAGCCAACCAGAAAAGACATTCTTTCTCCATTGAATTACCTTTATGCTTTTGTGAAAAATCAGTTGAGTATATTGTGTGGGTCTATTTCTGTTCTAGAACACAATGTAGAGCTCCCTCTTCTATTCTATTGATGTATCTCTCTGTTCTTTCACCCATGCCATGCTGTCTTAATTACTGTAGCTTTATGGTAAGTCTTGGAAGTGGGTACTGTAAATCCTCCAACTTTGTTCTTTTTCAGTATTGTTTTGGCTATTCTAGGCCTTTTGCCTCTCCATAGCAATCTTAAGGGGATGTTCACTGAATTTTAAAAACAAAACCTAAAATTAAAATGGTTAAGCCTCAGAGATGCAGAGTAAATGTGGTCTCTCTTTAATTCTTTTTTTTAGGTGGTTTTTTGAAGCTCTGAAGTATCCAAAGTTTTCCAAAGCTAATATCATCAACGGAATACTCATGACGGTGGTGTTCTTCATTGCGCGGATTGCTCCAATACCTCGTTTTTATGGCTTCATATATTCTGTGTATGGAACAGAACCCTTCATAAGGCTCGGATGTTTAATTCAGTCTTCCTGGATCGCTACTTGTGTTGTTTTGGATATGATGAATGTCATGTGGATGATCAAAATTTCAAGAGGGTGCATCAAAGTCTTATCTCTCATCGGACAAGGGGATGCCAAAAATAGCCTTCAGAATGGGAAACTTGATTAAAAGTGTGCTGTTGATAAGCAAACTTCATTACTACCCAGCATTCTGCCCGCTGATAGGATGAATTCTTGGCATGTTCTTGTTCTTTATTAATTATAATTGTTATTCAGGGTTTCCGTGTCCTTTTTTTTTTTAACCTGTAGAAAAGAAAAACTAAAATTTAGTTTTTGTTCCAAGATTTCTTTTCTGCTTTTCTTCTTCATTATAAGCATGGATAAAAGCTTAAAGGTTTAAATAAAAAATATAAATATAGTCGTGAATCTTTTCAGAAATCTTTTAACCTGCATTGGTATTTTTCTCTGTGTAAAGATGACTATGCTAACTTGATGCATTTGATTTTATGTCACCAATTTTGCTAAAAGAATGGGAACTGCTTTTAAATCTATAAATAGCTCTCAACATTTTGTTGTGCTACACTTTTCTTACTATGACTGTCAACACCTATGTAGAATTTAATTTCTAATTTGTTGATATGTTGTTTTTTTCATAAGGCTACTAGAAGTGATATATTTTTCATTTCAGATATGCAATCATCTGTTAATGATGAAGTATTTTACTACTTTGGGAATATTTCATTAGTTTAGTCATGGAAAATACTCATATTTCTTGCATTTTAAGATTTTTCAGATGTCACTTCCTTATTTCTATTTTTAGCACTTCATCAAATTACTTTTATTTTATAGTAAGGCTTAAGACAGATCTTATATACCTCCTTAAAAGATGAATTTCTTCTTCTACAAATGCATGTCGATAGATGACTATTTATGCTAATGGGAGGAATCACTAAGAAAAAAGCTTTAGCACGGCTCTCCCTATCTGCTTCCCTTGCACTTTTTCTATGAAAAATATATTATTTTTACTTGCAAAATATCTCTTGAATTTAGAACCCAACATCATCAGTACCAAAGTGTTATGCAATATGTATTTATCATGCTCTTAAAATAGGCCTCTTCTTAATGAAACCAAAACTACAAAAATGACAGTATTCATATTTTACTCATCATTTACATACATGCTTGCTTAGGCAGCATTTTGAGTGCTTTTGAATTTCTGTATTTCTTAAAGGACAGAAAGAAAATAAGGTAATTTAATCCAAGTATATTGACTATCAAAAGTATTGTCTTATTATGTAAAGATAAATGACTAGTGACTCTGGTTTTGCGTATGTGTGAGGGTTTGCTTTTACTTTGATTCTCACAATCCAAATGTAGAATTATATATTTAGCTATTATCACTTTTATTTATTTTTCTCAAGTACTTGAATTTAGTCATTGTAATTACCTAAGAAAAAAAGAAATTTAATTCACCTAGTGGTAAATACTTGAACTTAATAGAATCTAATCCATTTAGTTTCTTAGCTGAAAGGAGAATGTTTGACTCACTTTCACTGTTCATTTTATGATGATGAACAAAAGCCTGTTAAATATAATCAAGACTTTTTAATTGATTTGATTTGATTTGATTTGGTTGTCCAATGCAGATAGAACCTGATAAGTTTTAGAACATTTAAGGAAGAGAATTGAAATCTCAGTCAATAACTAAATGATAAAATGCGATTGATTGGCTTACACTAGGTACATTCATTTTTGAAATAATTAATGTAAAAAATAGTTATTGGTTTTAAAGCAGCTAATGTTACATTGATAATTTGTTACTAAATTTAGTGCTGTTATATCATAGGCACTTATATATTGGTTGTTTGGAGGGTGTCAGAGCAAATGATTTTATCTTGTTCTTTCTCTTTTGCAAGAAAAGGGGCTTTTTTAAAAAAGGAAAACATTTATATTATGAAACTATTTTGGAAATTCATTCCTTTAGAAAGAAATAAACCTTGAAATAAATATTTTTGACTTTGGATATTTCTATAGTTTTGAACACAGATTTTAAACCCACCATCAATATGAAGGCAATATAAAGCTATAATGTTAGAGAGTCTCCAGGTAGCAGTTTCAACTTTTATAGTTGCTGTTTCATGCTTATACCTTTATTTTTATTTTCACTGATATTACCTTTTATTGGTATAGCTGCTCACTAAATAAGTATGTATATTTAAATATCAAAACCTTGAACTAAAGTTTGTACTACCTTAGTCAGCTATCATTATCTTACACTGGCTGCATGACAGTTAATTTGCCATCCAGATTCAAAATCCAAAAGTAGTTTCTATATATTTCCTCATGAAACAGACATGAAATGGAACTGCCACTACAAATCATCATGCTACTTTAAGTCTGATCTTTACAGGAACTATACTTTGCTATTCTATGATTATATATACCTACCTAAAATACAAATAAAGACAGAACATATCAACTTTAAATGATTAATTTTTCATTTATTAAATGACAACTTTTGCTAGCCATTTGAGATGTTAAGTATTTTGACTACATGGACTAATTAAAAGATTCTATTAGGCATTCTGATATTTACAACTGTATTAAAATATTTATAAAAATAAAAGTAAATTGATGTAAAATTTTAAGCAATTTTATTTTTGTAGAAAAGATTAGTGACAACCTGTAATTATAAAGATGTTATTTGACTATACAGTATTCCAGAAAATAAAAGTTCATGTGAAACTTAAAAATGAATGAAAATCAACTAATACCATGCAATATCACAGATTCTGCATAAAATGTTTTATTTGTGAGAATTTACGAATTATGAGCTATAGTTTATAGAGTTGGCATTCTTCTGTCTAAAATCTTTTTAAGGATTGTTTGCATTTATTTAAAACTCAAATATATATGAGTGCAAAGAAATTAACTCCTGCTTAAATTATGTTTTGATACCCCATAGTAAGTTGAAGTTAAATTTTCATTTCAGCTGTTTAATTTTGTTATTTCATAGACTAGCCCTAAGAAATAGTTATGAATAGTTACCATCCCTAATAATGACTCTGATAAATAATGGATGGCTCAGTACTGTCTTAAAGGTCTAGTTTTAAAGACTGCCTAGTTTATATGTATTTGAATCAAATTCTTTTCTAAATTTTAATAATTTATTTGAGTCAAATCAAATTTTTGCAAAAGTGTCAGTTTTTAGATTGTATACTTTCCCTGAGGTGCATTGGGCATTTGTAGAACAGTTCTTCACTGGTGTGGAGAACCAGCTTCACTGTTAGTTGCACCATTTGTTATGATGCGTTTAGAAACACTTTTCTCATGGAGATATAGAGGGTAAAGTAGTACTGTTGTAATGCACATGCTTCTTCTGTGTCATTTTTATAAAGGTTCCAGAAGACACTATTAAAGTAAATTTTTGAACAAATTTCTGATTCTAGATTGCTCTTAACTCCAAAAATGTAAATATGCATTTGCATTGGCTTAAGTGGTTTAGTCAGTCGTTTGAAATTGAAAAGTCCATGTATTTGTTGACATCATCAGATATACTTCATGGAAGTTTATGTATTTCTATGTATCTTGGATTCCATGAGAAGCAAATTTGTATAATTTTATCAGAAGAGTGGCATGGTGTTTCCCAACAGGTATGAGCCAGGACAGCAGCAAGACCTTTCCTGTGATGAGAGACTCAGCTTTCCGACAAACACACTCAAGCTACTGAAAGTGAACTCTGATGCAAAACTCATGTATAGGACCAATGAAAAGCCAGCAGGACCTGGAGTGGAAGGAGATGCCGAGCCTGCTTTGCCCTTAATAGCCATGACGATGGTCCTACCTTGATCTAGAAGTTTTTTCTCTGAATCCTTCCAGCCCTTCCATTTCTTCTCCCTAATACAAAGATTTCATCAGCACCTCCTTCCTTATGTCAGCACTTTTGTAGGTCAACTTTTGAGACCTCTCCATACATCTGTAAGCTTCCCAGTTTCTTGTGGCAAATGTAAAAGATTTCTAATGGGTTCTCTCACTGAAAAAAAGCATTGCAGTAAGTTTAAGTAGAGATCAGACAAACTATAAATTCTTAAGAGGCTACAGGAAGCCATTTAGCATGTAATACCTGTTTACTACATGAGGCAAAGCTAATAATGTTATGGTTTTATTGAGAAACGTGTAATCTCAAACTGGTTTAGCAATAAGAGCTTTGTAATGTGTCTCAGCTGGGGTTTTATTGTAGGCAAGTAAATTGTCTAAATGTTCTTATACCCCATGACAGGAAGGGGGAGGAACTGAAGTAACTGTGTGTTAGGAAGAGGGGTGCTGGCTTGGGGCAGCATTATAGAGTCCAGCTCTTTCAGAAGGCAAACTTTGCTATAGTAATGTTTCTTTAAAAACAAGCTTACCAGCAAATAGATTACTTGATGTTTTCCAAAGTGCAACACCCAAGGACTTGAGCCCTACCCTTTTCTAGCCCATACTTCAAACAGCCTCTACTTGCTTTGATAAGTCATACCTTTATTGGAAGATATTTTGTATAGCAGTGAAGAGATGAAAGCAACTCCTAAAGATTGGTTTGTTTGCATTGAAAATGTTTACACTTATTCATTCTGAGCAGCATACAGTTTTGATATCAGGCCCTGTACATAAGACCAAAAACAATGAGAAATATTTCTAAATCTCAAAGATTTATAAGTATAATACCTTTGGCTGAAAACTTGTTAAATATCATCTGTATATTTTTTGTTTATATTTTTATGTAATTCTGCAATTAAGTGTGCATTAGGATTATTTGCTACTTGGTTAATGAAGGCTAAAAATATAGCTAGAAGTAAAATGTGTTATATATCTTTCTATTTCTTGTTTGGTTTGTTTCTGGTATGATTATGTCTACTTTTTACTTACGGAATTTTCATGTAGCTAATACTCTAACTTGTAATGAGGTAAGTTATGAGATTTTTTTTTTTAGTAATTAGAATTTGTAATAACATTTCGACAGATTTTATTTGAAAAAGCTACTTGAAAACTGCAGTAAATGTGATAGCTATAGTGATATATATATGTATACAATTTTTTTTCTGAGAATATGTAATATATAATAATTCAAGATTTTTGGAAATCTTTCAAAATATACTTAATATCATTTTGAGAACATGCCTTCTAATTTATTTCCATAAGGCTAAAGAACTATTATTTACAAAATGTAAGACTAGATAATTTATAAATCAGTATTACTAAGACCTATCAGTAATTAAAATAGCAATTTAGTATTCTTATTTTGGTTTCTGATTGTGCTTTATTTGAGGGATAATAAATGTCTTTAGGTATTTCCATTAAAATTTTGAAATGTTTCTGTACTTTATTGTATGTGTGCCATTTTAAAGTATATTCAAGTTCTAAGCAATAATCTGCATGTTGTACAAGGTCAGCATACTTTGTCATGACAATTTTATCTAATTTAAGAGTGATAAAATGAATATCCTATAAATCATCCATGCCCATGAAAACCTTGAGATTTTCTTGTGCTAAAACACTATTATAATGTGGTGCAAAGCTTTGTATTTTGTGAAAGAAATTAATAAAATCACAATTATTTTATGCAAAAGTTTGTCTGCAAGGTGTATGCCTTCATAATGATTAGTAAAATTCCTCATGTCAAATCATCTCTTCCAGTACCTGGATCCTAAAGGTAAGTTTTTTATTCCTCAAAATGCAGAGCTTGTTTACCTCCTTCCTTCCCTTTTTCCCTCTGAGATCCCAGCCTTGTAGCAAACAAGCCAGAGAGGTGCAAAGGTTTTAATCATGCTTGTTAATGGAAGGAGTGGTACTATCTAATCAGTAGGTGCTTTGAGATTAAGTAAAACTTTGGCAGTTATGTTTTTAATCTTCCCTTTGTCCCTTAAGTCTCTTATGTGGTCTCTACTGGTTTGTTTTTGGGTTTTTTTTGTTTTTTTTTTGGCCAAATATCTTGGCTAGAATTCCTATCTCCTTATATTGCCTGTGGTCTTAATCTTGCATGGTGGTCTGAGAATATCCAGTAGATCAGGAAGCAGAGCACTAATTGAATAGAATACTGAAGTGGTTTGGCCTTTGGAAAGTATCATGACTCATGCTTCAGAACATGCCTAAAATGTTGTGTCAAGACTGGCAAAGAAACAGCTGAATTTCAAAATGAAAATAGCAATCACAGCTGTCAGTGAAGATGGGCCACAGGTGGAATTACAAGAATTCAGAATCACTCAAAGCAAGTGTAAATGGGTCTCTCTCCCCCACCTCAGGCTGTCTTAAACATGATCCACCCTTTATTCTCCTATTCTCAAGTCTTTACCAAAGTCTACTTTTGATGGTCCTTAAGCATGCACAAAAGAAGTGCTTTGGCAACTTTGTAACTTTTTCCCATGCTAGTAACATAATCTGACAGATGTTCCTGGATTCTCCTCCCCCCCACACCCCCACAATTGGACTCTTCATTTAAGGACTGTGCCCACCACCCTCTGCTTGAGTAGCCCTGCCCATTGTCATTTATGGCACAGTGCTCCTAGAGCCTCCCTGCCGTTACCAAATAGTCCCTTCCTCTTTTCATCTACCTTCAGCTAAATTCAGTTACCACATCTAGTCTTATCATCTCACCAGATCGTTGATTATACTAGCAGAAATCAAAAGAGACTCAGAGACAGAAATGAGAATAGGAACGATGGGCTGCATTTCTACTGAGGATAAAGATCAAGGATAGATAAAAATTTGGAAAGAATGACACAGAAGGAAGGAAGAAAGGTCTTCAGAGAATAAGAAAAAAATGCTGTGTATATATACCTTGCATTTTGGAGGCCAGAAACTTACCAAGAAAAATGAATATCATAAAATGTCTATATGTGGTACTGGAGAATAAGAAATTTTATGCCTTTTCTATATTAAGCTACAATGTGTACATATTATATTTGCTTCTCTGTATGTAGGTGTGTGTGTACATATACATAGATACATACATATAAACATTAATTGTCCTGTACATATAGCATTAGTGATCCCAGTGGGCTGCCTGAGCTTGTGAGGGCCCAACTCCTGATTTGTTGTAGTTATCAAAAGTCAAACTATGGCCAACAATTAAGCTTCCTGGAATGATCTATGATGCCAGGCAGGCTCACCATGAGAGAGGTTTTCGAAGGCGAAATGAGCAGTTTTAAAATATACTGTGTTTTTGACAGAAAGGATGTATGAATGAATGTGGCACAGAGGATGGGGCTTTGTGCTGTAAACTGGAAAAGAACAATGAGGGAAGAGTAAGCCTATGGTAACCATGAAGAAGTGTCTTAATCTCTCGGAATCTTAGCTTTGTTTCTCTAACATTCCTTCCAAATCTCCCATCCTATTAGCAGGAGCTTTAGTTTGGAACAAGGCAATTAGGAAGGAACAAACATAGCTATGAAGGCTTAGTAAGATGGTTTAAATGACATTTGAGGGAGAGTCTCATTGTCAAATTAGATCAATGAGTACAGACTTAGGATAAGTGACAGAGAAACTGGCTAAGGAACTGCAAAGAGGTTGAACCTGATGGTTGGCCTGAGACAAAGAAGATGAGTAAAAGGGCCAAAAAGGAGACAGGTGCCACTGGGTTGAGATGTCAGAATGTGGGGAGCCACAGACTTGTGGGAGGTTGGCAAGCAAGCTGGTGGCAGCTCTTAAGGGGACCCTGCATGAGAGGAAAAAAGAGAAGTCAGGGTCTGAGGCATTTTCCATGAATGAGGAAAGAGCAGGTGAGCAGTTAGAAGAGCAGGGTGTAGCCTGTGACAGACTTAACATAACGGCAATGTTGTGCAGAAATCAATCTGGGAGAAAGAAAAGGCTGTCTCAAAGGGCCACACTGTTGTGGTTTTGATCGCTTTTCTGGTTTCTGACCCAGTGTCTTGACTTGGCCCCTCATATCTGTATTCCAGGTTCCTGACTGGTCACTGACCCGTGGTTTCCTCACAACCCTTTCAGGTACCCCACCGTGTCCCCATGGCTCATTGCTCCCCATTCTGTCAGCCCCACCTTGTCAAGTTCAGAGAGCTTAAGAAAGGCCTAGAGATGGTGGTAAGAGGCCCAAAGAACAAGGCCCTTCTATGGGGTCTCAGGCTACTGTGGATGGGGACACCGCAGCCTTGCAGTGGGATTGGCTCCCTAGGAGGGGTGGTCTTCGGGTGGTGAGAGAGCAGAAGGAGCTGTGTCTCCTGGAGCAAGGGTGGAGGCTGCAGTGACCATGTCTGGTTTCCAGTTTTGGTTTATGAATTGTTGAGAGGTGAAATGGAGTGGCACTTTTAAAACATTCCCTTGGACTACCATACAGTCTCTGATTTGGTCTCTCTGACTCCAGACTCTCCCCCATCCATCACATGCTGCTGACCGAGTCATTGATTTGGAACACATCCTTAATCTTTTGTCAGAGTCTTGCTCAAAACGTCCAGTACTCCACTCCCAAGTCTCAATTCCTTTAACAGAATTGAAGGTTCTTGATGATATACTCCTACCCTATCCGACCTCACCATCCACCCAAAAGTTCTGCCAGGAGGGGCCCCTGTCTGCCACATGCTCACACAGCTTGAGGCACCAGCATGTGCTGGGCCTCTAGCCTTGGAGGCCCTTTCCTCTCCTACTGATCTGTATCTGACTCATCCTCAAGACTACCTATTAAGGGAATTGGTTCTTTTTTTTCCCACTAAAAACAAAATAAAAATAAACGTTTAGGTAGAGTTGAGAGGAATAAGCTCATTAAATTATTTTAACATTTATTGAGCACTTGCTAGATTGTCAAGTGAGTTCCTGGAACAACCAGGAATAAATAAATTCATTCTTGATTAACAGCCCGGATCTTAGAACGTTCTGTCCTGAGTAAGCTTCTATGGCCACAGCTGAACTGCTATATTTTCTCTCAGCCTAGAGGTCAAAGAAATTCGTTCACACCCCACCTCCTCCCCTGCTGCCCCCACCTCCTCACCCCCAACTGGGGCGAGTAGTGGAGCACAACCTCTTCAGGCTCCAGCACAGACTCCAATATGTTGAATAACATGGTGGAAAGCCTTTCATCTGGGAGTCTAGAAACTGGATTCTGGCTCTGGCTCTACTACCTACTAGTAACCATTTTAAGCAAGTACTTTCACCTTGCTGGTGTTTGTTTTATCATCTGTAAAGAGACGAGTTGAACTGGGTGAACTGAAGGCCTTTTTTTTTTTTTCAAATTCCATCATTCTATGATTATGGTAATTAGAATCAAGGTTAGGGTATATCCCAAAGTATGGCAGGCTATGTGCGTAGTTCCTGCAGACTGCAATTCCGAAATATTGGTTTCGCTTGTGTAAGGTTTTGGAGGCGACCTAAGTTCTAATTTTGATTGTGACTATATGCCCTTGATTGAGGCCACTTGTTTGTGACTCCATCTGCCTCCTTGCAAAAGGAGACAGTATCACTTGCAATCAATAAACCGAGCCAAAAAGCTGAGTGTAATATCTGCTGAATGCTTCAACGCTCTTAGGGGAAAGAGATAAAGTTTTAATGATGTACTTTCCCACTATTCTTGTAGCCAAGTTGTTTTTTTTTTTTTTTTTTTTTTTTTAATATTCTTCCTAGTGTTAGACTTTGAAAGATGTAAACATCTTGATCATGGTATCCAAATATGGAACCCATTTTCTTTGTTACCCACAATAAAATATAATCATCAAAAAGGAAAATAAATGACTAGTGAAAACATAAACAGTAAGTTATTTGTTCCTTTCTCACCAAAACAAAAAAACCTAAATCCTCCAGTTATGTTGAGAAGCCATTCTATCATTAATAGGTCAGTTACCTTGGTTGACTCAGTATTGGGTAATCAGGACTTTCCTTAAGATTTCTGTGTTCTTAGTGACCCTAAACAGAGGCTGCTGGGGTTATTTTGTGGACTATGTGGGGAGTCAAGGCCAGGATGAATTGGGATGGGGGAATTATTATGACAATGTTTATTGTCTGTGACTTGGTTGGGTGGTACTCTTATTTGTCTCCTGCAACTTGAAATTATCTATAATAGATCCATTCCAGATTTTTACAATCAGTAGATGTACTCTGTGAGACACTACATCATGAAGGAAAGTAATGTAAGAAGTAAATCTGCATTGTTCTAAGGAAAAATGTGGATGATTCCTTAGCATTGCCATGAGCAAAAATAAATAGTAATTAGAATTTATGTTCTAAAGGATGGAATGAGAAAATAGATGTGCCAGGATGTTAATTTTTTCTTTAAAAATGACTACTCTAAAACAAAAAATTTTAAAACTTTGGACCATTATTTTTTAAAAGGGATCTGAGCTGTTTATTTAAAACGTGAAGCCATAAGAAGTCCACACTCTATTATCTATCCCTTTCATCACTTTCTTTTTTTTTTTTTTTTTTTTTTTTTTTTTTTTTTTTTTTTTTTTTTTTTTTTTTTAAAA
>NW_007729172.1:87304-89748 GCF_000696425.1 Galeopterus variegatus
GGCAACGGATCGCAACCCTCAGTGTTGCCCCCGTACCGGACCGGGGACCGGCAACGGGATTGCAAACCTAGGTGTTGCTCCCGCGCCTCGCTCAGCCAGCGAGCGGGAACCAGTCTGTATGTGGGATCCGAACCCTCGGGCGGGAGCGCCGCCGCGCTTCCCAAGCGGCGCACTGTAGCAGTGCACCACCGGGCCGGCCCCCTTTCATCACTTTCTAACCATTAGCTTCAACTCTTAAATATTCTTACCCTAGATCAAACCAAATATTTACATTTTCTATGCTTAACTGAGGCTGCAGAGACCTGTTGGAAAGTCATTCAGCCCTGTGTAGTGGAGTCACCATAAATTTAAGATCCCATTAAACTTCAACTTTAATCCAGTAGGTACCAGGCATCATGAAAAGCAGAGGATATAATGGTGAGCAAAACTGTCAGGGTTGTTGCCCACAGGGAGCTTAGAGTCTGGAAAGGAATAAAGGTCACAATGGACTAAATGTTTATGTCCCTGCCAAATTTGTATATTGAAAATCTAACACCCAAAGTGATGATACGAGGAGGTGGGATTAGGAGATGATTAGGTCATAAGAATGGAGCCCTCATGAATGGAATTAGTGTCCTTATAAAAGAGGCCTCAGAGACCCTCGCCCTTTCTACCATGTGAGGTTACAGTGAGGTGGGTGGCTGTGACGAAGCAGCCCCTGACCAGACACCAAATCTGCCAGCACCTTGATCTGGGATTTCCCAGCCTCCAGAATGGCAAGAAAATAAATTTCTGTTGTTTACAAATGTCCAGTTTATGGTATTTTGTTATAGTAGCCCGAATAGACTAAGACATAGGTAAGAAACAGGAGGAAGCATACAGTATGTCAAGTGATTCTGCAGGGTGTGTTTCTCAACTTTGATCCCCACATCTGGCATAGGTTTCACATAAGTAAGTCACCGTATAGTAAGTCGATCCAAAAATTTATTTAGTTGTACATACTTTGTGCTGGGCTGTATTTTAGGCTCTGGAGATACATCTGTGAGGAAGGCGGGGAAGGAAAGCTTTGCTCTCTGAGAACTTACATTCTAGCAAATAGAGATGGGCAGTAAGGAAGTCTGAAAGAAACAAATAACATACAAGGTAGTTTCAGACAGTAAAAGGTGCCATGAAAGAAACAGAAGATGGTGGAGATTGGGGGGCATTTTAGAAAGGCCACTTTGTGGAGATGGGACTTGCAACAAGACCAGGAGGAATCTTCAAGTATTGTGAAGAACATTCTATGCAGAGGAAACAGCAAGTGCAACATCCCTGAGGTGGGGGTGCTTTGGTGTGTTCAAGAAAAAGGAGGCCAGTGTGATTGGAGCATGGATAGTGAGGGGATGACAGACAGAAGATGTGGCTGGAGAGGGAATGAGGCACCCAGTCATGTCGGGCCCTTAGGTCATCGTAAGGTGTTTGGCTTCTTATCATGCTTAGAATAAGCACTCCAGGGTTTAATCAGTCCAGGTGAGAAATGATGTGAGCTTAAATCTAGGCTTTCAAACATTTTTTACTACAATTCACAAGAAGAAACATATTTTACATGGTGACTTGGTACATAAACACACATACACAAACATTTCGTGACATGATACCCTTACCATGAGTGATGCACTCTGAGATTTTCTATTCTCTTTCACTGTGAGAGAAGAAATGCTGGTTGTCATCCACTAAACTGATTCCATAACTCATCAATGGGTTGCAATTCACAGTTTGTACAGTGTCGGTCAAAGCAAAGTGGGGAGAGAGATGAAGAGAAATAGATGGATTCAGGATATAGTTTAGAGGTAGAATTGACAGTAGTTGTTAAGAGACTGGGAAGGTGAGAGAAAAAGCCAGACAAATGATGATTTTCTGTGATTTTGGTTTGAACAGATGGAAGGATGGTGGTTCTATATTCTAAGTTGGAAAAGATTAAGGAAAGTAGGTTTGAAGGGAGAGGTAGAGGAAAAATCAAGAAATCTTCTCCAAATACTTTTAAAAATTCTTATTATATATGTTCATGTGTGTAGAGACTTGTAATATTAATTGCTCAAATTACAAATCAACTATAAAAAATCTTTTTATGTAGACTCTTAAATTAAAATACTTTTTAAATGTTAATTTTAAAAAAGAAATGTGAGCCATAGTCTAGCTACACAAAAATGACCATGCTTAGTTTTTAAATATTTTCTCAATGTAAGTTTTTCTACGCATAATTTTTTTTTTTTTTGTAATTGCCTAAGCTTTTGTAAAGATAATTGTTTGGGACTGGAATTAAGTAAGCAGTCTCTTAGCCCATATGGACCGCTGTAAGAGAGTACCTTAGACTAGGTAATTTATAAACAACAGAAATTTATTTCTCACAGTTCTAGAGGCTTGGAAGTCCAAGGTCCAGGTGCTGGCAGATTTAGTGTCTGGTGATGGCCTGTTTCTGTGTTCTA
>NW_007729172.1:90302-91866 GCF_000696425.1 Galeopterus variegatus
AAGTCCAAGGTCCAGGTGCTGGCAGATTTAGTGTCTGGTGATGGCCTGTTTCTGTGTTCTACTTTCCTGGTTCACAGAAGGTGTCTTCTCACTGCATCCTCAAATGGCAGAAGGAGCAAACAAGCTCCTTTGGACCAATATCACAAGGGCAATAATCCTATTCATGAGGGCTTCCCCCCATCACCTCCTAAAGGCCCCATTTCCTAATCCATCACCATGGGGGTTAGGATTTCAACATATGAACTTTGGGGAGGGCACAAACAGTTTAGAGATGATCACTGCATCTGGAAACAGTGAAAGTCATGATCATTGATGCCTAATGGGTAGATTTATATTATTAGTCATAAAATAGTTTTAACTGGGAAACCAATAATTTAGTCCAATATTTTTCACATTTTAAAAATCTATGCAAATAATCACACCATAATTTTCAACCAGTTTTGGATATGTGCCCAGATTTGGACTTACATACTCCATGCACAATCCTTCAACATCCATCCTTACCCTGACTGAGAATCATGGATTTTTTTTCATTTTTCAAGTATAAAATAATAGTTAAATTTGCTTGTCCAAACTACATGTGCCCTATCTGGTCCCCTTTATCCCCATCTCCTAAAAAGATACATCTTTTTAAAAGCTGCATGCTTCCCAACCTACTCCATGACCTCATTACTTGATAACCAGTGACTTCATCAACCCCAGTTGGTCTGTACATACAGCAAGGCTTATTTTGCAGTTCTGATGAGACTGTTGGACACTGTGTCTGTAGTAATCTGAAATCCACAAGTATATTGTCTCTTTTTATATTTCAATGCTTATTTGGTGCTCTGTGTGAAGTATTGTTCTAGGTTCTATGTAAACATGTATGAGAGAACATGGTGCCTACCCTCAAGGAGCTAATAATCTAGACTTGATGCCAAGCAACTTTTAAAAAAATAAACTTTTTATTTTAGAGCAGTTTTAAATTTACAGAAAAATTCTGAAGATAGTACAGGGTACCCAAATATCCCTAACTCGGTTTCCGCTTTTATTAACATCTTACATTAGTATGGTGCATAATTTTACACTCAATTTAAATCATAGTATGTATAGAATTTTAAATTCTGAACTTTCCACTTTACAGTGTGTTGTAAGCATTGTTCCCACTTAAAACAAATATTGATGCTGTCCAGATACTCTAGATATTACTTGTGCCAGCCAACATATTTTTCAGATGAGAAAACAGAGGCACAGAAAGACTTAAGTGTTTTGGCTAAAACCAGGATATGGAGTAAAACCAAGGTTTCAGGCAACTGTCCCAGGTCAGTGAGTGTCACGCGGCTGCTTCTCATCTACCAGGGAGGAGACATGAGGATGTAGGAAATGCTGCTCCTTCATTCAACCAGCCGATGTTTACTGAGTACCCAGTGAGTATCCGTGATTGTTTTGGTGGTGGGGAAAAAACAATGAACCTGGTCAACCTCTACCCTCAAGGAGCTTCCATTGTAAATGTCAGCAAGTCGAGATCTCAGAATAAAAGGACATTGAGTTTCTGCTTTAATTCAGTGAGGTGCCAAGAGCAAAG
>NW_007729172.1:93040-95483 GCF_000696425.1 Galeopterus variegatus
CATCAATAAATTTTAATATGACAGGGTACAGAAAGTTTATTGGTATAGTTTCAGATTCCACATAACTAAAATTTCTGTTTTAATCCATTAAATTTGTAGTAATTTATCACAACAGAGATAGGAAACTGTTGAGCTGGTGGTGCAGAGACTACTTTTTATGAAAAGAAGGAAGTGGTATTTAGATATTATAGTATTATAAAATGTTAGATTCTAAGGTTCATTTCTGCTCCATCTAGTCTGATAGCTTCATTTTTTTAGTTGAAAATAATAATGAAAGTATCTACCAATTTTTCCTTATTTAACTGATTATATTACTTCTGATTTGAAACACTATATATAGCAACATGATTCATAATAGCCCCAAACTCAAAACAGGCCAAATGCCATCAATAATAGAGTGGAAAAGCAAATTGTTACATAGTCCTGCAATGGAATATTACCCAGCAATGAGAATGTATGAAGCACAATTACACACAGTATTACAGATGAATCACTGGAACTCATGTTATCACTGGAAAATAGCAAGATACTAAAGAGTTAATACTGTATGATTCCATTTATATACAGTTCAAAAGGAGGCAGAACTAATCTATGGTGTTAAAAGTTACCTTGGGGAGGGGGGCTGGGTAAATATTGGGAGGGGGCAGAATGGAGGCTCCTGGGCTTTTGGCAATGTTCTGTTTCTTGATCTCTGTGCTGGATATAGTTCACTTTGTGAAAATTTATATGATTTGTACAAATTTCTGTATATTATACATCAATAAAAAGACTACTTAAAATAATACTATGTGAACGTGTGTGGTCCCAATGATGGTTGTAGCAGTAGCTTGATCTAAATAATATGTGAGCTTTTGGAGGGAAAATAATGAGCAAAATCTCCTGCGGGGCCCTTCCCAGATCCATTGCCCAAAAGGAGAGCCAAAAACCGCCCTGGCTTTAGAATATTAAATATAAAATTTTCTCCTAAAACACATTTGAAACACTTGTCCTCTGTTCTCCTTATTAACCTCTATCCCTGCAGGACACAATACTTCAGGCTGGTGTTTAAAAATATTATTTAATTGTGGTTAAGTAATCTAGGCTGGAAAGGAAGTCTTTAATAAGTTAAAGGTAAATAACAGTTACCTAATTATGATTCTGTGGAATAGCAGTCTTTCTGGTGTGTTTGGAATTGTGTCTACCAGGGATACCCTTTATTTTGAGCAGGATGCAGGTGGAAAGTTACATCCAAAGTCTGCCTGAGATCCTTCACATTGAATACTGTACTGGGATGATGTGTCCAAGACTGATAAGTTCACTAATCGGCTGCTGAGCAATTCATATATTAAACAGTCTCTAGATTAAATGGTTTAAATAATAAGCATTTAAATAATAACTATTCTGTAGTTTCAATGAAAAAATAGAATTTCCTATAACAAATATGTTTTATAGGATATGCAGTCCTCACATAATTTTTGATTTTCTGGAAATAAACAAAAAATTTGTAGTTAATACTTGAACACCTTGGGAAACTTCTTGCTCTTCAGCAAACATTAAAGAGAACTTCAATTAAATTTTAATAAGTTCCTTACCCTTCCAGGCTAGTGTTGCTTATTGTGCTTTTGAGGTCACTGAAGTGGGATCACTTCCAACATTCTCTTATCTTTGCTAAGAAGGATGAGAACCAGCACAATACTTAGAATTCTCAAAGGACTTATATCAACAAGATTATAAGGGTACTTTAAAAAGTTTTTGGAAAAATAGAATTAAAAGATAATACGTGAACTTTCTTCGTATTTCTGCACGAGGTTCATTATCAACTCTCATTGTGACCCCAAGTTTATCTTTAGTTAGCCTAAGGATGAAAAAAATTGCTTGTAATTTTATTTCACAACTTTAAGGGAGCCTAAATTGACTTAAGACAGTTTGATTTCTGACAACTTAGTTCCTATAAAAAAAAAATGAATGAAAGTTAGTGCTCAACTCTGGTGGAGAATTTTAACAACAACAGAAATACCTTAAAAACATAAACAAATCAAAACAAAACAAATATAATATAATATAATATAATATAAATATCATATCATAGCCTATCATATCATGTCATATAATATCTGGGTAGCTAATAAAGAGAAAACATTGATACTCTTATCTTTAGGTCAAAGCTGACAATATTTTTATGTCAAATTAATTGAGTAATTAAAGGATGATTTTATGTACTGCTTTATCCATACTAGTGATTAGGTTAAAAAATTAGTCGGGAGATATTTTGTGACAATGATATGAAATAGTAGAGAACAAAGAAAACAAACAAAAAGGGAGAATAACATGGACTACATAAAACTTTAAAATTTCAATTCAAAAAATATTTTCTTTATCATCTCATTTATAAAGTCTTAAAATACTTATTTATTGATAATCTAGTGTAAGAGTTTTCAAAATAAGATTTCCTCCCTCCCTCCCT
>NW_007729172.1:95885-136650 GCF_000696425.1 Galeopterus variegatus
CCTCCCTCCCTCCCTTCCTTCCTTCCTCTCCTTTGGCATTTGAGTAAGGTTTAGTACCAGACTCGTAGTGCTTTTCAATGTGCATATAAAGCATTGAGGATTTTATCCAAATGTAGATTTTCATGAAGTAGGTTTGGGATCGGGCCTGGGAATTTATTTTCTAATGTGCTTCCAGGAGATGCCAGTGCCGTTGCACCTTGGGCCACAATTTGAATAGCAAGGACTGGAAAGAATAGCTCCTCTTCAAAGTGTTCATAGTCTCGTTACAGTCACTTTCATTCTCCACTTTAGTTCAGAAAGTTTCAGCTTATTTTTCAGATTATGTGTACAACCCAGATGCCAACGGGGAGCTTCACTCTCCTCTCAAGATCTAGATAGAATTAGATCAAAACACATCCTCAATGCTGTAGTCTATGAAAATCCAAAGACTTTCCCACAATTTACTGAATAAGCCCAGAGGTGAAACTTGGTCCTTCTCCAATTTCCACAAAAACTCACTCACACAAAGAGGTTGTCTGTTTGTGGACTTTACCGAGATCAACAAATGAGGAGTTGATGTAACAAGTGAAAACACCTCTGAAAGGAACCACAGGCTCCTGCTTCCACGGATTAGTTCTGCATCTGGATCTTCCTGCTTCTGTGGTGCTGTGTCCTTTCTGCACGACACGCTGTAAATGCCATCCATAAATTCGTACTACCCAAACGAGAGGGAGCAAACCAGCATTTGAGCTACATCAAATCAGATACCTATTTAGAATTCTTCTTTACAACAAGCCAAACCTTCCTTCTGTTTGGATAGATCCAGGAGAATATCTTGTTAACAATAAATGCTTAATATGTAATAAAAGTAAGTAATATTTAAAAACATGGTGAAATGATCAGACAGAATAGTAGACAACATAAAGCAATGCTTCATTAGTTCGCAAGTGCTGGCTGTGTGCCTATGTACAGATCAAACATCAGGTGTTCATGTGACTTCCTCTCATTCCTCTTCAAGTCACTTAAGCACATAAGCAATAGCATAAAAGTGTTTAGTATTTTACTGTTATATAGGACAACATACTGCCAATGCTCTTCAGCCAAAGACTACTGGCAGCATACTTGTGATTGAACAAGTTGGGTTTATTACTCTGGCAGCAAGAAGGAATGCACCTCTGGGAAACAGAGAAGTGTTTAGTATTTTACTGTTATATAGGACAACATACTGCCAATGCTCTTCAGCCAAAGACCACTGGCAGCATACTTGTGATTGAACAAGTTGGGTTTATTACTCTGGCAGCAAGAAGGAATGCACCTCTGGGAAACAGAGGGGGCCATTGAAGTAGGATGGTGTGTGAAAGGGTTTATGATAGGATCTGGGCTGTGTTAAGTGATTTGGGGGAGGGTTTAAGGAAGCGGGCTTTGCTCAAGATTGCATGTTGTCAGGAAATGGGGTTCATTCTATGGGTATCTTAAATCTTCTCAAGAAGAGAAGACTAGAGAGAGGCTAAACTGTAATTGGTAAAGAAGCAGTGGTCACTTGTCAGCCAGGATAGGAGGATATTTGGTCATTTTTCTGTCTTGGACAAGGCTCATGTTGTGTCTATGTTCAGATACGATTATGAAGTGGTCTTGCTTTTGTCCCATTAGATCATGGTCACAGAAAGGCCAATGAAGATAGATTAGTGACAGTTGATGGAAGTGCCACAAAAATGACCTCATTTCTATCTTGGTTAATGCTACTACTATGTTAGGGGAATAGATTTTTGGTGAGCGTGTGGTGCACTTTGGGGAAATACAATCATTCTCTGGTAGGCTGATTTGAGGTCCTAAGGAAGATCCAAATGAAGCTAGGAAGGCAGGCAGGGATACTGGACCGGAGTTCAGAATTCTTTGCTCTTGACACAGATATGAGAGATCCTGGATGAGAGACTCCTAGGAGATAATAAAGCCACAGATTGGATGGAATTATCTAGGAGGAATATAAAATCTTCAAGAATAGCAATGGTTATCGGTTAGGCAGAATGAGCAGAACTTGTGTGACTGGTGTGACCTCACAAATGTACTGTACAAATATGATCATGACTTTTGCTTAGCAAATTCAGCAAATCGATTGAGTCCATTTTTGCAATGTTAGCAAGGAGTTTTCATATGTTTCTTTCTCAAAAATTTCCAAGAATGGCGAGTATCCATTCAACCCAAGGGTAGGGAGCTGTGTGGGTCAGTCCACTTCCAAGCATCGAGAGGAGAGAGCACTAGAGTCTGATGAGTCCGTTGCCTTTATTTCTTGAGTCCACAGGATATCACCATTGAAGACTGGTCCTGCAGTTTTATGGATGATGTTCGGGTGCCCTTGTTGCTCCCGGTAGATGACTGTGCAGACCACAGTGGTGTTGTAGACTGGCCATTACGGTTGCAGCTACTTTTAATTCACACATATGCTTAGTGATTTTCCCCAATGTGCAGCCACCGTGATAGGATGGTTGGATCTGAAGGAAATTTTGCCAGCCTGTGCTGAAACCAGTGTACTCTCCTCTCTACTTCCATGAATTCTGAGGTCCTTCTGCTGACATCTCTTACTTTCCTGGCGTATTCCACTCTTGGAATCCTTGGTCTATTCTCCTAGCAGACATTGGTCAGGACTCCTTGATGAACTCTTCCTAACTTTGAATTATGGCAATTGTAGTCTGGAGTTTTCATGTCTTCTCTTCAAGAAGGCCCAGAGTTCCTTACAGGGAGGGACCGAGTCACCTTCTCCCCAATGAACAAGTCTGCGCACTAAGGGGAGAGACAGTTATTGGTAAAACAAACAAACAAAAAATACGTCCTTTACTACAGAATACTGGGTGCCTACTCACCTCCATTTGCATATCTAAGAGGGTTACTCAAATAACCCTTCTCCTGACCAAGAACCTCAAGTTATATCAGTTTTAAAAAGGCAAAAATAAAAAATGGTGGAGGGTGGGCATCCTGCAATACTAGCGAAGGAGAAGGAAAGTTAACAGGAGAGAACAAGGGAGACTGGTAAGGAAACTGGGAGTTTTAAAGAAGTGAGTCATCAATACTTTCAGTCTCCATCGTGTTAAGTAAGAAGAAGACTGAGAAGAATCCACTTGAGTCATCGTTGGGTAGACACACGAGGGCAGACATTTAAAGAATGAATGAGAAGTGAAGTAGAGACTGTAAGTCTATACTTTTCTTACAAGAACCTTGGCTGTGAAAGGAAAGTGAGAGGGAACACTGTGGGGGTGGTGGTGATACTGGAGGTACGCTTCCTCAGAACAAGAAAGGGTGGCTCCAGATAATGCCAGCTTCACTCCTATTATCTGAGTTAACAGAGAGCCTGGTATAGAAAGAACAACTGTTGAAATGCCAAAGTGATAGATGAATTATTTTTAAAATGAACTTTATTTTTTAGAACAATTTTAGATTTACAGAAAAATTGCAAAGATAGTACAGAAATTTTCAATATGACTTGCACCCAGTGTCACCCACTATTAACATCTTACATTAATATGATACATTTGTTACAGTTAGTAAACCAATGTTCCTACATTGTTATTAACTGAAGTCCATACTGTATTCAAATTTCTTTAGTTTTTACCTGATATCCTTTGCTTGTTGCAGAAGCTCATCACGAATACATAACATTTATTCATATTTAAAAAAAAAATTGGGAGGCCAGGAGGCTGTGTCACTCCAGTGTTCTGGTTTCCCACGTAAGCAAACCTTGAAACCCAACTCAGAGTATCTTTACTAATCAGAAACTATCAACTAATCTCTATCCAGAGACTTTAAGGCTACTGCTCCACCTTAACCAATCATAAATTTTCTTTGTTTTGCTTCCATGAACACCTTATAAAACTTTGCCTCTCGTATGCCCTCCATGGGGCCCAAACTGCTTGTGGTCTGGCGCTGCCTGATGACTTGCATGCAGTCTGCTCAATAAACTCTTTAAATTTTTCATGCACCTCAGTTTATTTTCTAACAGTCTCCTCTTGGCTATGACAGTTTCCCAGACTTTCCCTGTTGATAATGTTATAGCCGAGTTTCAAAGGAGACACACTCAGAAGGGAGTTTTAAAGATTTATTCCGGCCGGGACCGCAGCAGCCAATTCAAGCTGCGGCGTCGAGCCAGATTTACTTTTGGTTTTTATGCTTAGTTGGGCGCGATCGGATGATTGCTTGTTTTGTTTTAGCCAATGCAAGCAAGCCTCGTGTACATAAGCTAATTTTTGCGGTTAGCATTTGGCAGGCACTCAGGGACCCAGGGACTCTCTGACAGTCCTTGGTCAGGACTTTCTGACAGTTCTACCCCCGTCCCTATTATTCTTGAAATGAACCAAAATAGATGTTTTTGCAAAATGATGTGATTCATATTTAACCTTGAGCCATCAAGTAGAGACATCCTGCAAGGCCGGTTAGCATTTGGCAGGCACTCAGGGACCCAGGGACTCTCTGACAGTCCTTGGTCAGGACTTTCTGACAGTTCTACCCCCGTCCCTATTATTCTTGAAATGAACCAAAATAGATGTTTTTGCAAAATGATGTGATTCATATTTAACCTTGAGCCATCAACTAGAGACATCCTGCAAGGCGCACAGGCAAGAGCAAGCATAGCTGGTTTACAGAAGCTAAAATATGCAAGTTATAGCAAGATATAAAACTTTTCGTACAGACATAATTTTAAATAAGCTTTGGGTAAGGGTCTTCGTCACATCTAGGTACAAAGGCAGGAAGGGGGGGTTACTTGAGGAGAACCCTTCTTCTTCTTAAAGAAGTAGACTTGCCTATTTTTTACTTATAGAAAAGCTAAGAGCTAGCAGCCTGTGGTTTCTTCCTTACACGTGCACAAGCCTGTGATCATAGAGCTGTAGGGTACAGAAATATTCAGCATCTGGTACTGGAACAAGATGGGCTAATGATGTTACCTGTAACAATAACTTTGGCAGTTTTGAGGAGTACTGGTCAGGTATTATTTTGTTTTTGTTTTTTTTCCTTGCAGTCAGCCAGTACAGGGATCAAACCCTGGACCTTGGTGTTACCAGCATGGCACTCTAACCAGCCAGCACTGGTCAGGTGTTTTGTAGAATGTACCTCAACTGGGATATGTCTGATGCTTTTTCCATAATTAGATTGGGTTATGGGTTTTTGGGAGGAAGACCACAAAAGTAGAGTGTCGTTTTAATCACATCATATCAAGGGTATCCACTATCAATGTGACTTACCACTGTTGATGTTGACCTTGTTCCTGTGGCTGAGGTGGTATTTGTCAGTTTCTCCACTGTAAAATTACTCTCCTCTGCTCCCCTCCCCCTCCCCACCTCTTTCCATACTGTACTGTTGGGATGGAAGTCACTGTGTGCAGTTTGTATTTAAGGAGGGGGGAGTTATGTCCACCTCCTGGAGGGTGAAGTATCCATATAAATTATTTGGAATTTTTCTGCACCAGAGTTTTGTCTCTTTCCCCCAGGATAAGTGAATTTTTAAGCCTCAAAAAAGACTCAGTGACTTCATGCTTGCTTACTAAGATTAGACTCGTAAAATAAATTTCATCCAGGAAGTTAGCTGTTTGGTTCAATTTTTTCAATACAGATTAACATGCTGACAGTAGCGGAAGTTGAGAGCAGTGAAGAAGAGCTTGGCAAAAATAATATTAAAAGTGTCTTATCCACATATTTCTTTTTCTAGTCATTAGCATTTCCACAGGCCAAGAAGTCATTTAATGGAAACTACTTGTAACTGAATGATTTGAATAACATGAAGCTGAAGTATTGGATCAACATTTTTATTTGTCACTTTTCATTTTCTGCTTTATGAATAGGTAGCACTGTGTAAAAAATTAGAGAGTTTCTTGGCCTTATAATTAACACAGGGAATGGAAAAGAAACCCTGGAATAAAGCAAGGCGGTTGCACTGGGCAGCCATCTAGGTTCTACCACTTCTTAGATGTGTAACCTAGGACAGATCTCAACCTCTGCAAACCTCAATTTTCTAATTCAATTTTCATAAACTGAGGAAAATAATAACACCTACGTAACAGAAATTTGAGGACTAAATGAGATAATGTACTTCTAAATGTACAAGTATTTATAAACTCTGAAGTTGCACTAGTTGCTGAGGCTAGTAGTTCCTGTGGCTGACACTCAGCCAGGGCACACTGCTGCAGCCCGTGTGATGCTTATGCCTCATGTTCGTAGAATGGTCACGACCCAAACTGTGTTAGCTGTTAAATATTCTGGTTTTTTCTTTTTTAGGTCATTATTTTAGGAGAAAAAAGCAATCATATATTCTATTTTGGTATTAAAAATTGAAATCAATAGTCCACCAAAAACAAAACAAAACAAAACAAGAACATTTCAACTTTCTCCTCATAGCCTAACTTAGGAGATTTGACTTCAGCTGCAAGGATGTATGCTGTTATTCTGGGGTAAGAATGGAAGCTCAATACACCATTTTAGAATTTGGTGATCTTCTTTTTTCCAGTCACAAATCTTGTAGTATGAAAACTATCATGAAATAGTTCCTGGAGATAAGGTTTATAATATCAATTTATTCTTTTATTTTATCTACAGGTATTTTATAGTTTGTTGTTGTTGTTGTTCTTACTACCGGACAAAACTGTCTTATTTTCATTTAATTTTGTTAGGCATATCACTCGATAATTTTGAGCTGAATTCTATTAAGAAAAAAAATACATATTTTCAAAGAAACTGGGTGTGGAATGGGCTGTGAAATCCACTGGATTTACTCACACACGGTAACCCATGCAATGTCTGGATGACTTTAATCTGTGCAGGAGCCATGAATTTTAAATCCAGAAAGGTTCTTAGAAATCATCTTGTAATTTGTATCTTTTTACAGCGGAGAAAACTGAGTTCCGTCAAAGTTAAGCAACTTGTGCTAAAACATGGAACTGCTCAGAGGAAAACCAAGCTGGCTCGTGGTCCCGTGTTCTTTGAGCTTATCTCACTGCTTCTTACCCAGTGCTGATTAGGCCATAGTTTAATCCTAAAGAGAAGCAGGCGCTTCCAGGGTCTCTGACTGTAACTGCAACAGCCAGCTTCATTCATTGCACAGCTTAAAGAAGGGAGCCAGCAGGGCTCCCATTTGGCTGTTAGAGGTGTGTTAGAAATAATATTTTATTATTACTAGTCAAATGTACATATGTATTAAAGTCATAAATGATTATAGTAGTATGCTTTTGGTTGCAAATGATAAAATCCCAGATAGAAATAGCTAAGGCAAAAAAAGAGGATGATGTAATGTTGGGATTCTAAGGCATCTTGCATAATTGCAGGGAGAACTGCATCACCAAATTAAGGATAAAGGTGGCTTTGAGAACAACCTGAACAGGAACTGAATGCCGCTGACATTCTCGTTTCTCGCTCTCTCTCAGCACCTTCTTTAAGCTTTCACTTTGAACTACTGAGGGTATTGGGGGCTGTGTGTGGGGAGGAAGTTACTATACAAAAATCAAGAGCTTCGGGGGTCAGTCGAAACTAGGTTCAAATTCAGTTTTGCAAATTTACCTTGGACATGTTATTTAATGGCTCAGAAGGGATAAAAGTTCAATAATAACTCTCAGGGTTTTTTGGGGGGAGAATTGCATGCAATAACATGCATAAAGCACTTAGCACAACAGTTGGTATTCAATACATTGTATTGTTATTATTATACATTCAAGATATTTTTTGATTACAGGTCTTTCCTCCCTACTCTTCTATCACTCCCATGGCTGAAAAGCCAACATACAAAAAGCTGACTGACAAAGATTAGCTTTCCTGGAATCTAAGATGCCATCAGTTGTGAGAAGGACCATTATTTTATATACCATACAAAAGAAAATATGTTGCCAATTATACTATGTCTCACAGATGACTTGAAATTTTTATTTTATGCTTCTCGAAAGAGCTCTGTTAGACTTACTTAGATGTACATGGCCAAATATCACTATTGTGCATACGTAGAATGAAAGATATGAGCAAAATACCTGGCGGAAGTATCCTTAAAACTCATTTACATTCTGCATCTGTGAACAACATTATAACTCAGAGGTGTTGGTGTCTCTGTTTTTGCACAAGTATTATCCTTTGTTTCATTGGTAGTATTGGTGAGACTATGTTTCTTCAAATAAAAGAAAAGAAAAGCTGCACTAACACCTTTGAGACCTTTTTCCAAGTTGTTATTAACCATTCTGCCATTCTGCGAGTTTTGCTGCTGGTCCTCACTAGATCTCTCTAGAAATCATCAAGAAAAAACCACCAAATTAATGCATGTGCAAGCATGCAAATTACATCATGTGTACTGCTTGGCTAAGGGCAATGTAAGTTGACATCAATGGTCTGAAGCTTCTCAATTTCAGAGATATTAAAATATGTGCATCTAAGAATTGATGTACAAGTGGTACTAGACTGCCCACTTCACTACGGGTCCCTCACTTTGCCCAAAACAAACAAACAAACAAACAAATATACATCATATAAATATTTGAAATAGTGAGTTTGTTTATTAAAAAATAAAAAATTATTAAAAAAATAGTGAGTTTGTGCATTAAAAATTATTTGAACAACCACTTTTTAGTGTATATAAAACAAGGTGTACTTGCATCGATCACTTTTTTTTTTTTTTGATATCAACAGACAATGGTAGGGTGAGCTTTCAGGCTAAAAACAACTTGCCATTATGAAGGAATGGTTTTCTTCAGTTCTATTAGCATCCAGCTCATAGAGACAAGTTGGTGCCATTTGAAGACACTTGAAACCTGCAGTTTTTTCTTGCCAAGATTTGTTGTTAGGACATGAAAATCAAGCAGCAGGCTTCAAGATTTTTTGAAAAGAATATTTTTTTCTTTAACTTTCAAGCCGAGGGCATACTCAGTATACATTTGGGGCGGTGGGAGAGGAATCTTATAAAAGTATTATGAACTTACTAACTTGTCTTTTATCCCCCAACACTTTTTTAAAAAAGTGATGTATATTATACATAAGATAAATTGCACAGATCTTAAAGGTACCATTAAATGGCTTAAACTCATATAACTACCACCCCAATCAAGAAACAGAATAATGCTATCACAACAAAAAGCTCCCTTGGGCCTCTCTCCAGTGAATCCCCTGCCCCTTCAATGTAATCTGGTCTTTTCATTTAAGCCACAGTCAATAACATATTGAGGCCCCGGAAAAAAAAAAAAAAGAAAAGAAAAAGAAAAAGAAACTTCTTAAGTGACCGTGAGTTATATAGTAGAAAATCTAAGAGCCTCAACTTCTTAATTTTAATCATTATGATTACATTGTTATATATCACTAGCCTATCCTCAAGTGACTTAGTTCTTTTTAAAAAATGATTAATATTAACCTGTATAGTAACGAAGTATAATACCCTAGTCACATATTCGGGTGGAAGTATAATGTATTTGTAGCCAGCATGGATCAGGTATCATGTGGTTTACCACTTCAGTTTGAAACATAAACTCTGTATACGACAGTACTTCTAAAAGTTCATGGAAATATTTGTATTATCTTTCAATTCTATTTTTCCATGAATTTTTTGAAGTACCCTCATAGATTTACCTACCATGTGACTTGCAGATTTAGCCCAGTAATGTCAAAACTATATTGTATATTAGTTATAATAATTACTTTAAAATTCATTTTTTTCTTTATACATAATGTAATTAAGTGTAGTGGCGATTGTGAACAACTATTAATTCAAATGTGAAAAGCTACTGTATGGGTAATGTACTTTCCCCCTTTTATCCCCCATATGAAACCATAGGGCTTTGTTAGGAGTAATTCACTGTTTCTTTTGCCCTTTTGCACTTTCTTCGTTACTCCAGATGTAAATCAAGTAAAGACGTGGGTAGCAATCTGCTTGCTTAACATTGATGTGTGTCAACTTGCTCAAGAGATAATGAAATCTGGTAGGAATCAGAGTAGAGGTAATAGGAAAAGTGAACCATAACCTATTTACCTACACACTATAATCATGCATTTATTCATTCTTGATTCGTTCTACAAATATTGAATGCCTTTTATATGCCAGGCATTGCACTAAGAGTTGGAGATACAACCAAAGATAGAATAGAAATACTCCCTCATCTCATGAAAGTCATATTGTGCTGGGGCCAGAGGCAGACCAGCAAGTACAGCACAGTCTGACAAGTGAGTAAATATGGTAAGGGATGGGGAAATTGTAGGAGGAGTCCTCAACCCAGACTTGGAAGGAGGTGTGGGGTTTAGACTTGAAGAGTGAGTAAGAGTTCGCCAGGCAAAGAAGTGGGAACGTATCTTAGGAAAAAGGAGAAGTCAGTAAGGATGAAGTAAGTGGTGGTATGATCCCGATAGTAGGAACCTCGCCTGTGCTTCGTCAAGACATATAATGTTCATTTTGAAACTAATGAAGCTATCATTAAAGATTCCTGGCTAATTGGTGTTTCAAAGGGCAATGAGAATCACATAAATATGGCAGGATTTTATCTGAAACAGCAGTAGACAAAGTATTCTAGCCCAAGCTTTTATTCTTAGTTTTTATATCACTGAGGCAGAGAGAGAGAGACAGAGAGAGACAAAGACCGAGTGGTATCACCAGGTGATAAGAGTGCCACAAGGTAGATTTTTTTTTCTATTTTCTCAACAATTTTTCTTCTCACTAAAAATAGAATGAAATAAAAAACTGAAAAATAACAAGGAAATACAGAAACACTCCCACAAAGGGACTATTGTTTTGATGTAGATTATGTTAGAAAGACCAGCAAAACAGTGTTGCTTGAATACATCACTATCACTGTGAAATTCCTGAGATGTTGGCAAGCAATCTCATAGAATTCCAGGATTTCAACAGGCTGCAGATTACCAAATGTGTGATCTTTTAAGGTCTGTATCTTCCACTCCACTACAACTTCTAAGAGGTCCATGTTGCAAACCACGGTTTCCCTGGGACCCGGTACAATACTTGGCATATAGCAAGGTGCTCAGTAAATGCTTCTTGAAGAATGAATGGAAAGAGCTATCTTTCCAGACACCTTCCCTTAAGTTTTCTTCCTCTTCCCCTTACCCTGTGATGGGGAACCTCTATCACAACGTCCTAACCAGGCCTCCTGGGCTTCTCCCATGGCCCCCCACTCAGCTGGTAGGACCCTCATCTCCCCATCCCAGGAAAGGTTGGTGCCCCTCCAGGATTAGATTCCCAGCTTCTGGAGGGCAGTGACTGTATCTCATTCACTCACAGAATGCCTGAAACCTCTTAAAGTAACTAGCATATAGTAGTGTTTGACAATATTTGATAACTCTGTTAAATAAGTGATTTTATCAAGAATTCATAAACTTTGCAATGAGTTTATTTGTATCAAAAATATTTATTGAATTCCTAATTTGCCTGGCACTGTTTTCAATGTGGAGGATACAAAGGTAGATAAGAATGATAAGGCTCTGGTCTTATGCAAGTTTAAACTTTATAGGAGATAGACAATAAGCATGTCTGACTCCATTTTTGACATTTGACCACTGATCGTGTTCAAGCAAAATATTTATTGAATTCCTAATTTGCCTGGCACTGTTTTCAATGTGGAGGATACAAAGGTATTCAATGTGGAGGATACAAAGGTAGATAAGAATGATAAGGCTCTGGTCTTATGCAAGTTTAAACTCTATAGGAGATAGATAATAAGCATGTCTGACTCCATTTTTGACATTTGACCACTGATCGTGTTCAAGTCCCACCCCTCCCTCTCTCTCCTTCTGCCCCACCTCTGGGAAAGCAGGTAAGAAAGCCTGGGCACTCCCTTCTTGTGCTGGCAGGGGTGTTCAGGCCGTGGAAACCCCAGTGGTGTGCAGAAGATCTCACCCTGGCTCCACCCACTAACCACAATGAATATCAAAATCATTAGCCCCTCCCTTCATTCAAGCCATTTGAATTGCCCTGCTCTTCCCAGAAAGCCTCAGCATGTGAGTTACAAACCTTTTCAAATCCTCTTGGTGCATATGTCATCTCTCTGGACATCTGAACTGATTTGGTGGTGGTGGTGGAGGGATTGATCCTATAGGGAGTGGGTCTCTGTCGGGTATCTCTGTGGAGTGGGTCTCTGTGGAGTGTCTTGTCCATCTGGGCTGTCATAACAAAATATCTTAGACTGAGTAACTGACGAACAACAGAAATGTATTTCTCACAGTTCTCAAGGCCGTGAAGTCCAAGAGCAAGGCACTGGTGGTATCTGGTGATGGCCGTTCCTCATAGACGGTGACTTCTTGCTGAGTCCTCACATGGTGGAAGGGGCAAACAAGCTCCCGCTGGCCTCTTTTATAAGGGCACTAATCCTATTCATGAGGGCTCCACACTCATGACTTAGCCATCTCCCAAAGGCCCTACTTCCCAACACCATTCCACTGGGGATCAGGTTTCAACATATGAATTTTAGGGAGACACAAACATTCAGACCATAGCATGGGCAACCACAAGATATGAACAAACAAGGTGACTTTAAGTAATAGTAAATGTTACGAGAAAAACAAAACAGGACAATGAGAGTAAGGGGTGGTGGGGGTTGAGGGATGGGGAAGGGCTGAGCCCTACAGAATTATGTGACTATTTAATCTCTTGACAAAAACTCAACTTGATGTGGCAGGGACTGCCAGCTGTCTCCCAATGGTGTTTCTCCTTTCTCCATAATAAGAAAAATAAAATTTTATTTCTTCCTCTGTTTTAAGCTGGATACATGGCCTCCCAGATTACAAACACTTTCTGGCCCTCCTTTTAACTGGGAGCAGGCATGGGACTGAATTCTAGCCAATGAGATCAGACTGGATCCAATTCTTCCAGTTGGATATAGATTTGGTGGGTGAAACTCCAGAAGCCACCCTGGTCCATGTGGGAATCAAAGCTGTGCAGAGCAGATCACAAAATACAGGAGCTTGGATCCTGACACTACCTACCTCCGCACACTGAAGTCTTAACGTTTTGTGCTTTTCTCATCTGAACTAATTCTGAATCATACATCTGTTAAACATATCATTTTAGAACCTGTTATCTCCTGTCTCTTAATGTCTTTCACCACTCTATTTTCACTACTTAGCCCTGGTTTTCTTCTTTTCCCTTTATTTCTGTCCTTTTTTACCTTAATTAAGCATTATGCAAAACTCAAATATCTTTACGTGTTATATACTGAATACATTTAAAAAATTAACTTTTATTACAGAAAATATAAAATACACAAAGTAGAGAGAATAAAATACTGAATCCTTATGTACCCATCACTCAGCCTATCCATTATTAACCCATGGTCAACTCCAGCCCCTCCATGCCCCCACCCTCTTACCCCCTCCTACATTATTTTGAATCAAACCCCAGACCTCATATTATTATTGAATAAAATTTCAAATCTCTTTATTGTTTAAGAAGTAGGTGAATCAATCTTCTTCTAGATAGTGAGCCAAATTCCTAACTCATGGTTTCCTTAGCTTCATAAAAATCATCCTTTTAAAAACATTTTCTGAAGCATTTATCTTCCTATTTCCCCTCCCTTTCTCCTTTCCTCCTCCTCCTCCTTCCTCTTTTTCTCTCCTCTTTCCCTTTCTACCTCTTCCCTCCCTCCACTATTTTTTTTTTTTTTTTTCAAAATCTAGGTCTGACTTTTCCCAATCATAGCTGTGGTTCCTTGATATTCATCTCTTTTTCCATGTTCAACCACTGAGAATCTATTTTGCTAAAATAGCAAAGTTTACTCATTGATAGTCCCTGTATAAATTTGGAGAAAAGCATTTTTAAAAATTCACAATCCTCACTTCCACCTCAGATGATAAAAACTAGTTAAACTAGTGATACTCAGTGGGAGAATATAATGAATAAAAAGCATCCATTTACAGTAGTAACCAAAATTAAGTAGTGAGTATTATTTTAACTAGACAAACTCTAAAACTGTAATGAAACCAAGGACTTGTTTTTCATAACATTGATAAGGCATTGAACTTTTATCTCAGTGGACCTCTGGACCTCAGCCACGTGGATGGTTTCCCACAAAGCAAGCTGGGGCTATTTTGATACACTTATGCATACGAATCAGGCATAGGCAGAGTGCAGTCAATATTTTGGAGGGAATACAGATTACCAGGACATGGTAGAGGCAGATCCTTCCACAAAACAGTATGATCACAGAGTCAGTGCCAAATACTTATAGATTTCATTTGCTTCTACTTGTTATCATGGTGAAAAATAAATTTGAGATTTGTACTCTGTAACAGAATGAAACAATTATGACCAATGAACATCACCGACTTTGTATACTTTTGAAAACCTACCTTGCTCTTGAACATTACAAAATTATTTGTCTGGGGGAAATTGTGAAAGAGACACACTATTCCCACTGCATTGCTCTCACCTACTTCATGACATTGACTTTACACTGATAAGGAAGTGTGGTAATTCCAGTGACCTGGGTTTGCAGAAAGAACTTGTAACTGTTGCATATTGTGTTGACCTTCTAGAGGGAAGACTGAACTCGCTGAAAGCAAGACTTGTTCCTCTCATCTCAATATCCCAGCACCCACCTTGCCAGTCAGGCCAACCGTGAGTGAGCGCTGGAGAACATTTTATGAAATAAATAAATATAGAAACCCTTTAGACAGAACCAGTAGTGCAGCTTCTTGGAGTTCAGGTTTATTTAGGAAGCTGGCATTTAATACTTCTTTTGTTCTTTACTCTTTGTGGTTCTTGAAAGCATGTTTACTTTTCTCATAGTATTGATATGATAATTTTCTTTACCAAACCCCACTCCAGTATTAGGATTCTCAGCGTTTTTGACATACTAACACATAACTTCTCCTAACACTTTTAAAATTGTGTGTTCTCATTTCTATGCCCAAGTGGGTTTTGACTAAAAATTTCAGACTTAGAGCTGAGTCTACATATTACTCATGAGAAACTGAGTAGAATTGTTTTCCTCAAAATGTTAAAAGAACTATCCCCTGGACTAATGGTTTTAACTGTGGGTGAGACGTCTTAAACTTCCCCCCCTTACAGTTTTGGGGAAGCAATTATTTAGAAAAATTGCAAGTAAAAATAATAATATTCTAGCAAATCACACACTGGTGTGTGTGGGTGGAGTGGGGGTTGGGGGAAGGGAGGAAGACAGAGATAGAGACAGGTAATTCTCTAAGTATAGACATTCACTCCACATTTAAATATTTAAAATTTTCAGTAGCCTGTGATACAAGAAAACTTATTACATTAAGGTAGACTTTAGAGATTTGACATGTAGATGATATTTTCAGTGTGAGAAATATCAAGCTGACATTATGCTGTGTCTGTGATGATTACTCCCAAATGTCAGAGTGCAAACACTTATTCCTAGGACTTCAGTGCCTTAGGATAGTGTCAATTTAATAGACATTCACACTGACTTCTTTTGTATTTAAACATTCTAAATGAAGTATGAAAAGCAGGTTAAGAAATCAGTGGAGAAAGGAGGAACAAAAAAGAAATCTATTGACACGAAAATTAAAAATAATAGATTGATACACTCTTACATCAATTTTTACAGACCCCTTGCTAATGGCAGGCTTCAGCGACTGCCTCCTAATACTTCTGACAGCTGTAATCTTGCTATTCATTCACTCATATGACATATTGAATTTGGAAAATTAAAATTAGGACAAGAACTACTTGATTATTTTGTAGATTATCTTAACTAGATAAATCAAATAACTAAATTAATATTCTCCTACCACTTTTAATAGTAACATTGGACTTCAAACTAAAATAACTTAGTGATGTTTTAAATTAAAAATTAATTTTTTCACCAATCTCTTTAGCAGTTAATTATGAACCTATTGAACTGCTCGAACTGCTGTTATTTTGGAAATAACTAAAAGGAGTTTATTTATATATATTTTTTACTTTTTAAACAAATTGGCCACACCAGAGATAATTATTAGTTTAAATAAATCTTTGTCTTTCCATTTATGTGTGCAGCAGGGCTCCTGATTACGCGGGGTCACTGAAATTCCACGGTATCCTCTGAAAAGCATTTTCCCTGCAGTCCATCTTGTTAGATTTCCTTTCTGTTCTGGGAAGCCAGTATCTTTTCAAATTCTTTTTTTTTAGCAAACAGTGGGAATGATGATGATGGTGATATGGATTCAGAGTCTTAAAATCAACCAAATTTGTTCTGACTTCTGTAGGTCAATGACAGGAGTCACTGTGTAGCCACCTAAACTCCCAGATTTATCTCACGAAATGTTGTTTCTGATACAAACAGAAGTCGTGGGACCTCCCTGAGCAAAACCAGCTGCTTTTGGGGTTGCCAAATTTAAAATTGTTACTTGAAAAAAGAAAAGGACAAGCCAAACACGCCGAGAGACTGAACTACTACAGAGGAGCACTGTCATCTTGAATGAAAGCCGAAACAGAATAGGTTGCTAACTCTGTTACCCTATTGATATTGCTCAAATTTTAAACGTAGGTCCTGGAGACAAGGGTGATCATTTCATCAGTAAACTTCGAGTCACAATTGGTAATACACACATTGTTTTGTGTGCATCGAATATCACGAAATAGCAAACATGGAAAAGCTAGCGTTTGCTAGCCACCCCCGACACCAATGAGTCCCACTGGCCATTTTCAGCATGGCTGTCGCTTGTGAAGGCGGGAGACAGACGCGGAATCTCAGGACTCTGCTCCCGGGGATCTTGGCGCGCAGCTCCCCCAAGGCCCAGGGCCAGCCCAGCAACGTCGTTAGAAGGCCAGGGCTGGCAGGTCCTACCCACGCCTTCTGCACCCGTGAGGGGGAAGAGGTCCCAGCATCCGGAAAAGATCAGCATGCTGAACGTATTTATTAACCCCGGCCTTTTCCAGGTTTCCCCAGACTGCCTGGGTCACCAAGAGCTCCACCAAGGACGAGAATTTCGTTTGTTTTAACTGCGGTATCTCCAGCACTTAGTTCACTCCAGAACCGGGCAAGGGCTCCCCTCGTCTTCTGGTCCCTGCTCGTTTTCCAAATTCCTTTCGCCCGGTCCATCCCCACCCCACATGCCCAAGGCCGAGTCTGGGCTTGGATGGTGTGTTCAAAACCTGAGGCTAAAGGGAGAGGATTTCGATCTTTACTGCTCCCTCAGCTCAGGAAAGCCGCAGGCGAGCTGGGCGGCCGTCTCAGGCAGAGACCCAGGCGCCGGGGCTCAGGCTTTCGAGAACCATCCCAAAGCCAGGCGCGGAGCCTCCGGAATCCCCGGCCCCGCCCCGCCCCGCCGCGCAGGCGCGGGGCGCCCCCCGGTGGCCGCTGGGCCGAACTGCTCCCGGCCGGTGAAGGCGGCGGCGGAAGGGGAGGTGCTGAACCAGCCGGCCCGCGCCGCCATGGCGGAGCCCGTGCGGGAGGAGCTCTCGGCCCTGGCGGCGATTTTCTGCGGGCCCCACGAGTGGGAGGTGCTGAGCTGCTCAGGTGACTACCCCGTGCGGGAGGGACGCGGCACCCTCTCCTCGCCATGACGGAGCCTGGGCACCCGGCCCGGGCCCACAGTTGGGGACCGGGTTAGTTCAATGATGGAGTGACACGCAGCGGGGACTGGAGTTGTGCCGGAGCAGGCGGGAGTGTGAGGCGACCCCCTAAAACGTGCACAGAGTGGCGCGGCCCGCGGGAGGCCTCTGCCCCTACCTCCCCCCGCACCCTCCACTCCCCTGGGGCCCCTTCGCCCCCCGTTTTCCCCGCGCGCCTGTCCTGGCCATCTCCTTGTCCTTCAGATGTCACCGTCAAAGGGGGCCTACGCAGACACCCCCGCTGAAGTCTAGCTTCCCACATTGTTCTTGATGAGCCCTGTGCAGGAAGCCCGTGAGAGCACACACCACAGCTTTACCTACACGTCTTCAGTCGCACGAGGACTGTTCTGTAATCCCAGAACTCCAGGCACCTAAAACAGTGCCAGGCACGTGCTGGGTAGTCAGTTAATGTTGGTCGAATGGAAGTGTGAATTCGCCCAGCGTGCAGCGCCAGCCCTATCTGCGTTGTTTCTAAGTTGATTGCTGTTCTCATAGTTTTTCTAGTTTGCTGAAAGCTGGTTGTCAATAACAGTCTCTTGATTGCATGAATCATTCCCCTCACGTTTATGGGATCCCTGCTCTCAGCAAACATCGACAGGTTTTCAGAGGTACCAGCCGTATCCTCTAGGAGCTTACAGTCTAGAAAGGTTCTTTTGACTATTTTTTGATGATAGCTGACGTTTATTAGTCCCTTTCTGTGGCTTCTATTAAGTAAAAAACAAAACCGCCTCTCATGAGAAAGTGCAGTGCTGCATGTAATTCTCAATTTTCAAATACATCATGTACATTTTTTTTTTTTAGCTTGGGATTTATCCTTCTAGTGTTTTATAGTAGCTACTAAGAAAATTGTCTTCCTGACCGTAAATTGGTTACCCTTTAAGAAGGTAGTCTAAAATGTGCTGGATGTTGTAAGAAAGCCATCTATGATTCAGAGTTTCAAGGTCTCCATGTGTTGTGTTATTCACTTACAGAGCAGCAGTGGCTCCTTTTCGCTGATTCCTTCTTGCATTCACCAGTCTACACACACTCCTTGAGCACTGTTACCTTCCAGGCAGTCTGAACCTATTAATGCACTGGATTTCTTTTTAGTACCCAGCCTGTCTTGTATCTTTGAAACAATTGCTTAAAGTCCCTATGAAGGGATTTTACTTCATAAACACTTTATGAAGTAAATTTGTTTTTGTTTATTTACTTCATAAACACTTTAGTGTTTTCTTGTCACCTCTCTCCTCATTGGCTAGCATTCCTAACTCTTCATGGTATCTCCATTGCTCTCTTTACTGATGATTACTTCTGCCTGAGGCAGCTATTTGAAGAGATCATCAGTTTTCCAAAATTCCTTTATTATGGCTCAGTTGGGAATATCCTGGAAAAATGAATCTGTGATTTCCCATCACACCTTAAGGAAGATAGTGTGGTAGTGGTCTGGGTCATGAGTACATGGTTGAGCATAAAACACTGCTGACGGGTCAGAGAACGTCCAAAAAAAGTAAGCGTAGAAAGAAAGAGAGCAGTTTTTTAATATTGAGAACACTGTGGAGCCTTTATCTGCTGTTAAATTGAGCGTGACTTTCAAGCAACACTGCTGACGGGTCAGAGAACGTCCAAAAAAAGTAAGCGTAGAAAGAAAGAGAGCAGTTTCTTAATATTGAGAACACTGTGGAGCCTTTATCTGCTGTTAAATTGAGCGTGACTTTCAAGCAATGCCTCCTAATTAATTTAATTCAGTGTTCTGGCATCAATAAGTAATTGAATTATAAAATAATTCAGTGTAACAATTTAGGACATTTTGTTGCTTAAAGGTTCATTGGAGAGTAGAAGAATTCAGTGATTGAAATAGGGATGTTTGATGTTCGCAACTGGGAGTTAAGGGAAGGCAAGGACTTCTTTAACAGACCACAATCAACATGCAGCAGGCTGCTGGCTTCCACTTATTATCACTGTCAGTTCAGGTTGGAGGATGTAAGCTTGATATCAGAACACAACGAACACCATCAGTTCCTTCCTGGCCTCTCCCAAATAAGCTTCTCCCTGTTACCACCACTGGAATCAAGAGAGTGTTGCAGAGGGATTGCACTTCTGGTAACGAGATAGCCTGGGAAGGCTCAGGCTGCTAACCCAAGGGTTTCCTATAATAACATAAGATGAAGAGGCTGAATAATTGGATTCAGTTTAGCTGGTTTAATTTTTGCTGAGAATTTCAGGGGAGTTATCTGCATTTTGGCCTTTTTACCATGGTTGTAGTAAGTTCGCAGTAAGAGGCATAGGTGTAACTATCTCTTAGGGGTACAAATGATGTAAGCCTCCACACTCCTGTCCATGAAGGAGGGCTGCAGGTAGACCAAATCAGGGATATTCTGTTCCTCTCTATGCAGTGTAGTCAGTCCAGGTGCCAGGTTTAATGGGGTCACCCACCATGTACCCGATACTTTAAATGCATCTTATTTGATGAGGGGTACTCTTGGCCTTATTTTACAGAGGAGATAACTGATGTTCATACTGGTTAAATAACCGCCAGGCTCCAGAGTGTAGGGACCTCTGTACTGCATCATACTCCTTAATAGAGATAGGGCTGCCGCATTTGGGAAACAGTTCTTGGGGAGCAAGGGGACACCCAGAAAGACAGAATTAATGAGCTCCCAGAGAAAAAACACAAACATGACCCACCTTATGCTCAGAACAGTTCCGAAGTTGAGTGTGTATATGTGCCTGTGTGTGCACGTCCATGAGAGGTGAGATTGGTTTTGTTCCATATCTTCATTTTCCTGATGGGGATGTTGAGGGTCACAGATTATATTGCTATAGTCAATCCTCATTATATGCAGGAGTTGCATTTCTGGAAATCATCTCACAGATCAAAAAGTTGTAACATAGGAGGTGTATAAAACCCATTATCATGTAATATTTTGCACAGCAGCTTCAGAGTGAATTTTGGTGTTAATTATTAAGGCTGATATTCTGATTGGATTGGGCCCTCTTACAAAATGAATCATGATTGTCACACCCCGACCCTCCTCTAAATCTGCTCAGCTCTGTTTTCTGCTGATTGTCAGTACTGAGCTCACCTCTGTAAAACCAATTCAGCCTTGAACTTTGCTTTTAAAGGATGGGATTGTCACTTCTAGTGTCATTTATTTTTAGTTTTCTTTTCTTCTGTAACCATATTTTACACATGTAAAAGTCGAGCTCAAGCATAAAACAAGCACTTGTGTATGCACACTTGTGGTGAGCTACCTGAGAAGGAAAGTCATTCCTGTCACATGATGTATAAGAGGGTGCTAGAGGCTTCTTAGTGGTTTTCTGCACAAAGTCTTACTTTGAGGATATATAAAAATTGCAAAAAGAAAAAAAAAAAAAAAAGAAGAGCAAGTATAGGGAAAGTCAGCCATATAATATATGTAAATGATTTCTTAAGGGGCTCTAAATGAAGAACCAATTCTCTTAAATTTTGTTTACCTTTTCCAGTGTCTTCTGTCATTGGACTGCATTTATTGATTTTCTATTATGTGTTGTAGTCTGTGAAGTAGAGTGAAACCTTAACAATGGCATTAGTGTGGAATTTGGGGTTCAATTCAGTTTTTCTAGTTTGAATTTCCATTGTCTGGAATGTGGTTAGGAGTATAATTTCTTTCATGTGTTTGTAAGGAAGGATAAAACTCGAAACCTATTTCAGTTTTTGTTTTAGTTATGAAATCAATACAGTTATTATAATGAAGAGAGACTTGTAAAGTACAACTAGCAAATATTTATATGAACTTCAACCAGAGGGCAAGACCTACATCTTTTGGTAGCATCTTTAGATAGATGCAAATAGCCTTGGAACTTAAAAAATTTTTAGTTTTCTGGGCAGGAATAAGTTTTCTAGGGCATAGGTGTTTATTGAGAATGGTGAATTTGTGAGTTAAACTTAATACCTGGATTTTTGGGGGACCAGGGAGGATCAGAGATTAGCATTAGATTTAAAGCTTAATTATTTTTGTTAATCACTCTGTTTCTAAGCTGTTAATAACCTTAAAGCAGATAGGAACAACTTTGTTTTCTTTTTTATTAGAAAAAAAGAAAAAGAAAATCAGGCTTACAGTGCATGTGTTGCATGAAAAAAATTCTGAGACAAAAGGAGCCAGTTTAATTGCTTGTACAAACTAAGGCAGATGAGAAATGGAAGGGTAAGATTTGTACTTCTAGAGTTTTAGGGAGAAAATGAGTTTTTAAAAGAATGTGTGATTTTATTACCACACTAAATAGCAGAATGGGATATGTTATTGGACTTTTCATTTTCTTACAGAGATAGCATCATTTTGTGTAATTTTAGTTGCAGCTACAGAGTGTGGGGGCAGGGAAAGGGAATTCACCAGGACCAATTAGGAAGAATGTTAATCCTTTCCAAGTCTTTAGGAACTAAAGCGGTTTTTCTTCTGACCATATAACTAATAGTTTCACGATTTTTTAAGATGAAAGTTGGGGTTTTCCCCCCATTGCTGTTCTGTTTGCTGACTAGGACCAGAAAATAACTGAGAGAAAAAACCGAAAATTGGTAAGGATTTACATGGCTGGCTCAATAGCCTTTCAAGACTGTTTCCCTGGACTGTTTCTGTCATTTCCCTGTGCTGGGGAATAGCAGGTGGATATTATATGGCAGAGGTTGGAGAACACTGTGGGTTTCAGAGTTTTGATCAGAAAGGATTTTTGACAGGGGAAAAGCTTGCTGTGGAGGGACAGATAGTGTATTAGTTTCCTGAGGCTGCTGTAACAAATGTGTGGTGGCTTAAAACAACACATATTTATTCTTTTGCAGTTCCGGAGGTCAGAAACCCAAAATCAGTTTCACTGGGTTGAAATCAGGCTGTCAGCAAGGCTGTGCTCCCTCCAGAGGCTCTAGGGGAATCCATTTCCTTGAATTTTCCAGCTTTTGCAGTTGCATTCCATGACTCATGGCCCCTTCCTTCATCTTCAAAGCCTACAGTGTAGCATCTTGCTTCAGTGGATACATTGCCTTCTTTTTTGGTAAAATCTCCCTTTGCTTTCGGCTTATAAAGTCGTTTGTGATCACATTATCCACCGGGAAAACCAAGATAATTGCCTCATCAGAAGATTCTTAGTTTAATCATGTCTGCCATGTAAGGGAACATATTCACAGGTTCTGGGGAGTAGGACATACACATCTTTGGGTCCACTATTTAGCTTACCTGAGATATCAAGGGCTTCTGCACCTGTGAGATCTATGATTACAAACTACTAGCATAATTCTGAGAACTATGTAACTGTAAAATTTATGTTTCTTGTAATCCTTTTTATTGTTGTTTAAAAATAAAATTGAGGTATTTCAGTGGTGGAGAACATGTTAATTTGGTTCAACTACAATAATTCTGGGTGTGAAAAAGTTTTACTTATTTTATACCATAAAATAAGTTTAAAGTACCGTGGAAGTCATAAGACAGGTTCTAGAGAGTTACCACGGAGATTGACAAAATTCCAGTAGGCAGAAAATCAGGGGTCTTCATGGAGGTTAGGATAGCCAGAGCAAGGCCCAGAGATGGGAAACCAGAGGCTATATTCAGGACATAGTGCAAAATGGGTTAGTTGAAGTAGGAAGTGAGGAGAGAGGAGCTGGAGTGGTAGGCTGTCCCTAGGAGTTGTTTGACATCCTTGGGAGAGTGGCAGAGGATAATTTGGGGTGAAGGAGAAGCAGCTGGCAAGGAGACCACTATTGCAGAGAAAGGCCTGAATTAGGAGGGTGGTACTGTGAATGGAAAGGAGAGAAGTTCTGGAGAACTTGTGGTGGGAGTGTAGCAATTCAATGTTAAGTATGAAGCAAGGAGGGAAAAAGAGTTGAAAGTGGCTGTGGTACTGTGAATGGAAAGGAGAGAAGTTCTGGAGAACTTGTGGTGGGAGTGTAGCAATTCAGTGTTAAGTATGAAGCAAGGAGGGAAAAAGAGTTGAAAGTGGCTGTAAGATTTCAAGCCTGGATAACTGGAACAAGAAAGTTGTTCATGGAATTATGCTTTTCAGAATGCCTATTGGGTTTAGGAAAAAAAGACAAAGCAGTGAAGGAATGAGAAGAGATATAGGAAGAGATGTGTCTGGGAGGTAAGGGAAGAGAGGATTTTGAGGAGGAGATTGGTTCAACAGATTCAGATGCTGTAGAAGGATAGGACAGGATAAAGGACATTGAATGTGACTGTGTCAGGGGTCCCCAAACCACCCTCAGACTCAGTGACTTGCTAGAAGGACTTACAGGACTCAGAAAAGGTGTTACACTCAAGGTTGCAGTTTATTACAGCAAAAGGATACAGATTAAAATCAGCAAAGAGAAAAGGTACATGGAGTGAAGTCCTGGGGAAACCAGGAGCAAACTTCCAGGTGTCCTCTTCCAGTGGAGTCACATAGACATGCTTAATTCTCTAATCATTGATGAGTGACAACATATGAGAAGTGTTGCCAAGCAGGAAAGCTCAATTGAGCCTTGGTGTCCAGAGTTTTTATTGGGGCTCAGTCACCTGTGCGACTGACTAGCTACTCACAATCCAGCCTTTAGATCAGTAAGATACACCATAAGTCACGTTGTTGCATAAACCATTTAATCAAACTGGCACTGTGTGGTCCAAAGCTTTAAGTTTACATAAGGCACTCTTACTGGGCAGAATACTACAAGAGCTCAGACCTCATCTCTTAGCCAGCCATGGGCCAGTTCTGAAGACAGGCTTTTTGTGGGAATGTGCAGGGTTTGAACAACCTAGGTCTGCTGAGTTAGCTCTTTCCTGCACAGTGGCAATTAAGAGGTCATTGGTAATGTTTGAGAAAGGAGCTTCAGAGAGAAATGATGTTAGAAGCCACAGTACAAGTAGTTATGGAGAGACTGGTTTATGGGAAAATAGTTGCAGGTGGTGAGAATTATATACTGCTACTTCAAAAAGTTTGTGGAAAAATAGGATTAAAAGATAATGTGCATTTTTCTACGAAATTTTTGAAGGGCCCTCATATTTTAAGAGGACTGAGAATGAAGGGACAGAGAAAGAGACTGTAGCATAAGGGCATTGGTAGCGTTGGAATTTTTTTTTTTTTTTTGGAAGCAAGGAGAAGATAAATATTTTGTAAGTGGAAGAGAAGGAAACATTAGAGGGAGGGATAGAAAATGCAAGCACAGAGTACTGATAATGACTGGAACAAAGTCTTAGAAATGTGACGGTTTCCTGTGGAAGGGAGAAAGGCATGTATTCACTGTCAAGTGGCCAAGCAGTTCCTGAGTAGCAGCAACAGCTGCAGTGGCTGGGTCACTTGCACACGTCCATAGATTCACCTGGTAGGGAGACAGTGAGCCCAAATGGATTTAGATAGGTTGCTGCTCACTGTACAGTAGGCAGCAGGCGCTTCATTGGTTCTCTATGTCCCCCAAGTCCAGGGGGCGATGTGCAGGTGGGCCCAGGTGGATACTGCACATACACTTGATCTTTGTCACAGCCGAGGAACACTGAGTTTAGGGACCCTCCGATCTTATAAGAGGGCTGCTAGTGATCCTGTTCAACCTCTGTCCTGAAGGAATATGTTATCTTTGTTATACTGGTTGGGAAACAAATCTTCCCTCTGTCCTGGAGAGAGAAACTCTCTAGTTTCCAAGGCTGCCTGTTATGCAGATGTCCTTGAACAAAGTTATCAATGCCCTTTGCTTAGAAGACATTCAGAAATGCCAGACCCCTGGAGAATTGTCTCCCAACACACATATTTATAGTTATATAAATTATATGTATATATACATATAATTATAAGTAAGTAAATTTTTAGGTGTAAAAGAGAAGTCGAGAAACATCACTTTGGATATGTGCACCCTTTCATGTTTTGAAACGTTGGATCAAGTCAATATGGCAGGGTCTGTGTCTTACCCTTTGTTTTCCCTCAGAGACTAGTACAGTGCCTTGGGCTTAGTAATGCTCAGTGAATGTTCATTGAATGATGAACGAAGATCTTTAAAAGTTATACCTCCTCTTGAGAGAGAATATGGACTTGCTACATGATCACTGGAGTATTTATTCACCCTAATGGTCCTATGTTGTCTGCGGGTCTATCTGTAACGCCTGTTTCACATAGTGAAATGTATTGATCTAAGTAACATTTAGCAGCCTACTTTAACTATAAAACATCTTTTAAAAAGGGTAAGTAACTAGATGGAACAAAGAAGGGTTTTGAGAAACATAATGGATTTTAGAGGAATGTGCCAAGTTAGGTTTGGAAAATTTTCTTTATACATTACACATTTTACTTACATAGTACAAATTTAAGTGATATGATTTTAAGATTTTTATAATGGTTACTGCCTGTGTTTCTGGGTGGGGTCCTAAAATAGTAGTTTCTTGCAGCTGGTACTGAAAAATCTGTTAAAGGAAAACTGTGTAACAGATGTGCTTGGTCCTGTATGAATCAATGTCTATAACAATGGCTTTTATATACACGGAATCAGAGGCCAGGAAGCAATTTTAATGTTCTTTTAGGTTCTTTAAAATGGAGATATATGCAGGTTTCAGTTGTTGAGGCTGTTGGACAGCAATCTAGGTATGAAAATGAGAAAGATTTGACTTCTCTTGTGAAGACGAATAAAACAAGGGCACGTGTAGAAAGAAGTAAAGGTCGAGAGAGGCAAGTTAGCTCAAAGAGATTCATTTGCACCCCATTCTGTTCTACTCTGCTCTTCTGATATGTGTGCTCTGTCCCCTGCGGAATGAATCAGCCTTACGTTTTATCAACTTTTCGAAAAATGGGGTGAAGCGGTGTGGAACATATCAGAGGGGGGAAGCCGAGCAAATCTGAAAGAGAGCAGAGTATTTCATGTCATATCCCATGCGTGCTTTCCCCCTCCCTCTTAGGAGCCAGAAGAGGCTGAATTGATGTCCACTCAATTTTAGTTCGTCTTGCTACCTTCATATTACACTGACACTAAAATACTTGAAGTTAGAAAAGAGCAGGTCCAGGCAGTCACTGTGTCACACACAGTCTTCAGATTCTCAGCAGCCCCACAACCACACTTCCAGCACACATTCCAGTGTTGGCTTTGACTTGGACTCACCACAAAATTGACCTTCAGTGGATTTAGTTTATTACTTTTCAATTAATTACTGATTTTACATACACATGGTACTGTTTCTTTGAAGGTTCATAAGAGTTTATTAGCTGAGTCTAGCTAGAAAAAAATTGTATGGTGAAAAACCTTTCTGGTAACTTAATAAAAACGGGGTGATAGCATCTGTAAATGCCAGTTAAGTCCTGGGTGCTGGTGTGTGTGAGCATGAATATAAGTGTATGGTTGAAGAAAATAATCTATAAATCTCGAATTTGTTAGTGTTATGTGTTTCTTCATAAAATAACTCAGTTTTCCCATGAAAAATCAATTGATATTTGAAGCAAAACTTTTAACTTGTTAGTATTCCATTTAAATTGAATTATGTCCAGCTAATAATTGTTTTTGGATGCCTTCCAGAGACAGATGGGACTGTGTTCAGAATTCACACAAAAGCCGAAGGACCGATGGATGTGGATATGCTCTTAGAACTGGTGTTCCATTTACCGATCAATTACCCTTTGTGTCTACCTGGTATCTCGGTTAACTCTGAACACCTGACCAGGGCCCAGTGTGTGACTGTGAAAGAGAAGTTACTTGAGCAAGCAGAGAACCTTTTGTCGGAACCCATGGTTCATGAGCTGGTTCTCTGGATTCAGCAGAATCTCAGGCATATCCTCAGCCAACCGGAAACTGGAAGTGGCAGTGAAAAGTGTACTTTCTCAACAAGCACGACTGTGGATGATGGATTGTGGATAACCCTTTTGCATTTAGATCACATGAGAGCAAAGACTAAATATGTCAAAACCGTGGAGAAGTGGGTTTCAGATTTAAGGCTGACAGGAAGACTAATGTTCATGGGTAAAATAATACTGATTTTACTACAAGGAGACAGAAACAACATCAAGGTGCCAAAAAGTTAAATGTTGAATATGAATCTGGCTATTTTCTGCTTAAAATGGTGTATCTTTAAGTGTGTTTTGTAACAATGAGATAATCATTAAGATGTTTCTGCTTTCACTATTACCGTGTTAATGAAATATGAATCTGGCTATTTTCTGCTTAAAATGGTGTATCTTTAAGTGTGTTTTGTAACAATGGGATAATCATTAAGATGTTTCTGCTTTCACTATTACCGTGTTAATGAATCTTCATTTTCTTTTTTGAGAATGTCTACCTCCTAATTACAACTACAAACTTGCAAACCTTGAAGAATAAGTATAAGATGATATTTTAAAAAATCATGCCACTTAATGAAAGTGACAGGTTATAAAAAAAACTCCATGGCACATGAGTGTTTGTATCTGTAATTGGCTATGAGCCTCAACTTTATAAATGTGCACTAAAAGTTAGTGCATATTAATATTTCTTTTATAGTTTAGGCACAGCAAGGTGTATATTTGAAGGTAGTCTGCAAAATTTATAACTTTCTGGCAGTTAAAGATAAGTTCTGACATTTTAATTTGGTATCTATAAAACCTAGAAGGAGGAGCTTGTCCCTTATAACCGAAATTTAGTGTTAGTAGAAGTAGAATCGTTAGGGCTGTCAGCTTGTCACCTCCTGCCTAACTTTTGCTTTCCACCTGACTTGTCTCAGCAGCTGCTTTCAAAATCATCATCTTCAGATTTTTCAAGTTCTTATTCTAAACTCACTTAACCTATTTTATGTGGGATCAGACAGGGAACACTGCATATTATATTTTAAATCTTACAAGAGCTACAAATCATTTAATAAGTTTTATCCTCTCAGATAAGTTGGGTCAGGAATAATTACAGTTGAATTCATTTAAAACAGATTAGCATGACCAACCTATAATCTTAAAGATTTGTAGAATAACGAACTAGTTTTTTTTCATAATGGGCTCTTACCACAAAACTACTTTGGCATTTGGTCAACCAGATTTGTGCTGGGTGATAGTATGTATAGATACAACAATAATTCAAATTTAGTAAAATATCCTGGATTGCAGCCCACCCAAGGAACCATGTATTTTAAGGTGATTTTTAGTGTATTTATAAAATTTGATCCTTTTGGGTAAAATACAAAAATGAATACAAATTAATTTCCTTGCTCAAATTTACCTAAAAGGCTCAGATTTTTCTTAAGCCAGCTCAGGCATATTAGGCTAAATGTAGCTGTTTTGCAGTTTGAATCATCAATTAACAAATATTTGTTCATATGACTAGAACTCTGCTAATGTAGAGAATGGTACTTTTCTAAGAGTTCTTTTTTTTCCTAGCTGTCTCTAAAATGTTATTCAATGTAAATTTCTCTGTTAAATTTTTTATAAGATAGTATACTAGGACTGAGAATGTACAGGTACATGCATATTTATAGATGCCATCAATTTGGATGGTAAGTGCTGTGCGCTTGATAACTTCATTTAGATGCTGCATTGGTAATAATAACGATAGCTCGTGCTCCTAAGTGTGACATAGCAATATGTGCCAGGTACTCCTCCAAGTGCTTTGCCTGTATTATCTCATCCAATCATCACAATTCCCCAGGAAGTAGGTCCTGTTATGAGTCCCATTTTATGGAGGAGGTGACTGAGGCACCGAGGATTTAGCACAGAGTCAGAGTTAGTAGGAGACCAGTCTAGATTTATACTTGAGTAGTTTGATTACATCATTCTTTACTCCTGCATTCACCAGTACATTATTCTGCCAAGTATGTAAAAACATGGTGTAACTCTCTTACTGCTTGATTCAGAAAGACACTACTCTTTAAGCCTGAAAATAAGCCTGCAGGTTTATGGCTCCTTTGAAACTAGGAATTTGAGACTCAGAGTAAGATATGTATTTAACATACTGATTTATCATTTAGGAGTACCTGGTTCTTCAGAAAACCTCCAAAGTAGATGTGGACTCAAGTGGAAAGAAATGCAAAGAGAAAATGATTAGTGTACTGTTTGAAACAAAAGTACAGATGGAACACAAAAGGTATAATTTAGTATTATTGCAGATGGAAAAGCAACTGAATCGATAATTATACTCTGACAAATCTAGGCATATTCATGAGTTTCTCTTGTATAATGCAGGTTTCTGGCATTTGAAGTCAAAGAGTATGCAGCGTTGGATGAGTTACAAAAGGAATTTGAAACTGCAGGACTTAAGAAGCTTTTCTACGGATTTGTACTTGGGCTGGTAAAATGAAATGGAAGACAGGAATCTTTTAGTAAAACAGCAGTGTTTTTTTTTTTGTTTGTTTTTGCACTGGATTTTGGGAGTGGCTAATTGAAATAGTCATACATAAGGGAGCAATTTTGAAGTTTCTCTGAAGCAGAATGATAGACATCATCCTAACTTCAGGAACAAAAACCAGTTCTGTTTTATGAAATATTAAACATCAAAACACCCTGTATATTCTAATGTTTGCCAGGAAAGGCTAGGTTCAATAGATGGAACATTATTTGAAAGATAAATAAAAAAAGATGATGGTAAATGAGCCTTTGTATACAGAGATTTTGTTTGGAACTATGCAATTTTCTGGCTGATTTTCTTGTAATTAAATGATTTTTTAAGAGATGTGTTTTCATGTTTACTTTTTTCCATGTTTATATTTTTAGCATTTGATCACAATTTTTCCCCATTCATCTTATTATGCCTGATGTTTTAAGTTGAATGTTAAGAAAAATATGACTGATTTATTTGTGGAAATGCATAAATCATTAGTTTGAGTACACATCAAAGAAGTTCTATAGAACCTGATTTATAATTGCTTTCTTTGGGGTTCCACAATAGCATGGTACTTGCTAGCTATAGGACTAGAGATACTATTTAAATAAAAATTCTTATTTGAAAAATTTACCTTCTGTTTTGATAAGGGGAGAAATGTTCTCACAAAATGATCTTGGGTTGCTGGATTGAGGAAATTATATAGTTATTATTTTTTATTTCTCATGAAATCTGTTAAAGCATTATAAAATAAGTTTATTATGATCTAAGGAGAGAAGAAGCCATAAAAAAAGGTTGTATTAAAATCTATAACAAAAATGTAAGTAGGTATTTGTATCTAAGAAAGGATATTTGTGTCAATAAAGCACCTGGGCTTCTAAAATAGGGGCTGAGTCATGGAAGAAAGGCCAAGCGAATCCCTCCCACTGCATCCTATGAAGTACAGTGATGTCGTTACAGAAGTATAACTGATGGGGGAGGGAAGTGAGGAAAACATCGGCATGCTAAATAGTGTTTCTTGATGGTACTGCTCTATGACCATGACAAATTAGTGAATTTAATTTAAATCTAGTGAAAATTAAAATAGTGAAAAAGAATTGAGTTGAGAATATTGGCCATATGGTTGAGATGCACTGAAGGGGATTGTGACAGGTCATCACCATCAAGGCTGTAACAGTAGCAGAAGTAGGAGGCTGGGTTTGCATTTTACCACAACAGAACTTCTATTGTACCTCGACTCTTCTCTGCTAACGTGTCTCCTGCTCCATGTTTTATGGTACTCTTTTGAACTTTCATCTTCAAATTTGACTCTCTACCCCTAAAGCAGAGCTTGAATCATGTCAAACTGATTGTTAGTAATGACTTTCTCCAACTTTATTCCTATCTGCTAAAATTATGTAAAAATGTATTGGTTATTATTACTTTTCTTGGATGTTTTATATCTAAGTCTTTCATAAGTACGTACACATTGGAATGGAAAACTAAACCATGACAGTGTTAGCAATATATATAAATTTAATTTTCTCCAACTTTATTCCTATCTGCTAAAATTATGTAAAAATGTATTGGTTATTATTACTTTCTTGGATGTTTTATATCTAAGTCTTTCATGAATACGTACACATTGGAATGGAAAACTAAACCATGACAGTGTTAGCAATATATATAAATTTAACTTAAACTCTAGATAAAAGATTTAAAATTATATACCAAAAAGTTGTAAGAGGGGCCGAGCCGTGGCGCACTCGGGAGAGGGCGGCGCTGGGAGTGCAGCAGCGCTCCTGCTGCAGGTTCGGATCCTATATAGGGATGACTGGTGCGCTCACAGCGCTCACTGGCTGAGCGCGGTGCGGCCGGTCTCAAAAAGGACAAAAAAAAAAAGTGTCTCTGAAGTTGATATACAACTCCCCACTGCTAAATTTGACTGGCTTAGGCAAAAAGTTGTAAGAGTCTCTGTGGTATTTCTTTCATTTTAGTATTAGAGGAAGAGAATCTTAATTGTTTCCATTGAAATTTTTACCTCTTACTCTGCTGCTTTCCTTTCAGTTTGAGATACTTCTGAAAGGATAATTAGGACTTCTGTGTCAGTGATGGCAGACCAGCTTCTCACCGAAGAAAACTAAAAACAAAATATAAAACACATACTCTTAAAAGTGTCCAAGTCAAGAAGATAGTGAGAATTGCTGGACTAACCCTAGGAAGGGAGAGGAATCCAGAGAAGTAAACCCAGGCCTTGGGGCTGTTTCTTTTCCTAGGGTGTATTTGCCAATCTGAAAGTTAGCTGAAGGGCTGAATTAATTTTTGGCAGTTTGAAGATAAGGGATGAAAAATTTGAGGTCTGGAGGGCCAAGACCCTCAAAAGACTGCAATGTAGGAGAAAGGGTGAACTGTTAATAAATTAATTGTCCTAGACTATAGCTAAGCTTTGAGGATTCTGGTAGGTCCAGAAAAATTTAAACCTTGAACTTGGATTAAGATAATCCATGATTCTAATGCTCTCAAATCCTCCATTAGAAGAAAATAACACCATACTAGTCTTCAAATTATAAATATAAAGATTCAGTATTTAGCAAGTAATCAGAGGTCATTGGACACATGAAGAAACAAGATACTGAGTGAGAAATAGTAGAAACAATAGGCAATAGAGATAGACCTGCAGGGACTCTAGATGCTGGAATGATCAGACATAGATCATGAAACAGTTATGCTTAATATGCTTAAGGAGGTAAAAACCAAACTTGAAGCTGGGATTAGATACTGTAAAGGTGGCATGGCATATTTAAACAAAACAACAACAAAATAAATTCTAGCACTGAAAATGCAACAATTCAAGGGATGATTAATTGGTTAAGATCCAGTTAGAAAATCAGAAACCAGTCTAGGTTCTTCAAACAGAGTAAACTTAAAACAGACTTTGAGTACAGACTAGAAAGACTGGAAGAGCAAAAGGGAGAGGGAGCGGGGCTGGATGAGAGAAAAGAAAAGGAGAGGAGGGTGATGCTAAAAGCCTTTACCTGCAGTTGCACCACTGGGAACTTGTAACTGGTTCTAGATCGGTTCACATGCTGCCTGGACCAGAGCTAAAGTTACTGATAGATACTGTCTTTGGTCAACTGGAATTTGGAATCACTGCACCCCTCTTGCCATGGTAGCAACTGCCAACAACTATCACAGTCTACCGTCTGATCTCCCAGAAGTGCCTCCTATTGACATACCTAACAGGAATGGAACTGGCACAGAAGTCTGGGAAATGTAGTTTGCAGAATCCCAACCTGAGCAGACTCTAGGAGGGTGTGCGTGTGTGTGTGTGTGTGCCTCCTTCTACCCTTATTTAAATTTCTGTACAATAGCAGTTTTTTATTTTATTTTATTTTTTTTCTTTTTGTCTTTTTTTGTGATCGCAACCTGCGGTGTCGCGCCCGCACCACGCTCAGCCAGTGAACAGGAACCGGTCTCCACATGGGATCCGAACCCTCGGCGGGAGCGCCGCCACGCTCCCAAGCGGTGCACTCTCCAGTGTGCCACTGGGCCGGCTCTACAATTGCAGTTTTATGCTTCTGTCTACACAGATTTAACTATCTTTTGTACAAAAAGAAACTCTCATCTCGTCAAAAGGGAGAAATAAAGTCCCATAAGTTGCTATTATCCTTACTGGTATAAATTCCTCTAGTTTAGTCACAATCCCACCTGGATATTCTGTAATCTGAAGATTAGACTGTAAAGTTCACTACCACCAGCATTCCTTGTAAAACATGGTAGGGGACGGGGAAGGGAAAAAATAGTTACTATATACAAAGATAAACACAGCAAGCAATGAAGCAAATTTGCTTAACTACTTAGATACTTCTTTCTATAACTTCATGAAGCTGTAGTTTCACAACATTTATAACTTCTTCCTCCACTGATTTTTCTTTGCTCCTGGCCAGCACTTCAGCTGGTTAGGGTCCTTTACCTAGTAGGGTAGCTGAATCTTCATTCTGGAAGGGTCTGAGTTCCGAGTAGTTGGATTGCTTTTTCACTTCCACTATTAAATGAGTCTTCAATAGTTACCCAGAGAATCCCCAGGGTACCTGACATAGTCTTTGTTGACCCCATTGTGTAGTAGCAACCCAATATCCCTATAATGATCCAGGTCAATCGCCACAGCCAGTATAGGAATCTCTTTGCTTGTTGGTTTAGTGTCATAGGAAGCCCAACATATCTAGATGTCAGTCTCAAATTCCAATTCATTTGAACCATTTCATGTGCCCTGGTAAAATCATTCTTTCCTTGTGCACTAAGACCTGTAAACCAACATAATCCAAGTTTTCAGGAATGAGAGTAGAAAATTCTGTGAGAGAGCTATTAAGTATAATACTGAAAGGAATCAGTGCTATTTTTATTCCTTGTTTCCTGGACCCATGTATTGTGGCAATGAAAGATATAACATCATATGTTGACCACTGGTTCAGAGTATATTCTACATCTTGTATGATGGCACCTCCACCTCTTAGGGTCTTATCTGCCCCTGGCCTAATAACTGAGTCTTAGTAAGTCATTATTCTGTTGTGCCAGGCACTTCTGGGTGATGTGATACATGGAAGGACCTGTAAATTTCATAGCCATGAGCCTATTGATACGTTTCTTTTGTTGTGAAATTTAGAAGTTATATTGTGAGGGCTACCATGTCTGTAAGATCATGGTTGGTAGTATTATAGGAAGGGACTTCAGTTTCATATCCAGAGGAAGTATCTACTTTAGTAAGAAGAAATTTCTGGCCCTTCCATTAGGGAAGAGCCAATATAATTAACTAGCCACCAGGTAGCTGGTGTTTCCCAGGAAGTGAAGCCTTATTGGTGGCACTATTGGTCTTTGTTCTTAAGTTAGTCATTTAGCAGTGTCAGTTGCAAGATCAGCATTGATGAGAGGAGCGTCACATTCTTGAGTTCATGCATAACCTCCATCCCTGCTGCCGTATTTACTTTGTACACAAGCCCACTGAGCAAGCTCTTGCGTGCTAGGGAAAGAGGCTGACTGACATCCACAGCATGAGTCAGCCTATCCATTTGATCAATGAAGGCTTTCTCTGCAGTGGTTGCTCTTTGAACAGCATCACATGAGACACAAATATCTCTCATTTTGTGCTCATCCTGAGAGGTCCATTCATGTACCTCGGCCCCAGATCTCCTTGTTGTCAGTCTTCTGATCTTGTTCTTTTAAAGTTCCCGACCACTTGGCCAACTTGTTCATCACTGCCTATGAAGTATTGTAGATTTATACCTCTGGACCTCTCTTTACCTAGATATAGTAGACAACCAGAAGCACTGCTCAAATTTCTGCTCTACTGTGAAGATTTTTCTTCAGCTCTGTCTTTCAGAGACACTCCAGATCGGAGTGGAAATTGCTGAAGCATATTACGAAGAACCACTCACAAGCCAGGCCTGAATTATTTTTTCCTCAGTTATCAAGTTATGGGTAGACAATCAGCGTGGACTGAGGAAGAGAAAGCTGTGCAGAAGGAATAGGTACTATAGAGATCCAAGCCAATTGATCATGCAGCTTGCTTGCCCCTTCAGGACCTGCTTGAACCTGATCTAATATATATCATTTCATTTGTACATGTCCGACATAATTTCATGGAAGAAATGCCTGGTTCATGATATGTAGCTCAGGTCCCATGGTCAAGAAGAGTTCAATTTCATCTAAAATCCAATAGCAAGCAAGGAGATATTTTTCAAAAGAAGCATAATTATCTTCAGAAGAGGTCATGGCTTTGATTTGAAATCCTAGGCTCTGTTGGGCTTTTGGGTGGCTCCAATACAGCATCACCATAGGCCATAACTACATTGAGCTCCATTGGATCTAAGGGGGTCAGAAGGCCCCAGAAGCAGGGCAGCTTGCACTACATTTGGGATCTTCTGCCTTTTCTTGCTCTGGGCCCCATTCAAAACAGGCTGTAAGGGTTAATCAGTAAATGGGTCAGAGCATGATCCTCCAAAATCCAAAGGTGCCTAGGAAGCATTATACTTTAATGGTAGGAATACAAGTTGAGGTAGCTCACCTTTCACATTGGGATATCCTGGGATATACCTAAAACACTAGACTACTAAAAACTTTACTAAACTGGTAGGCTTCTGAATTTCAGTGGGTCTTATCTCTCTTCATCTGATAAGTATGTGTTATCTAAGGCATTTAGAGTGCTTGCTACTTTCTGTTCACCAGGTTCAATCAATATGTTCAGTGAGATGTTAAAATGAATAAAGTCTTTGAATGCTGAATTTTGACATAGAGACAGAAAGTTAATATGGTCCTAAAGTAAGATATAGTACTGAAATGAAAGTGGATGGCTGTACTTGCTTCTAGTAGTCTTTGCAAACTGATATAGAGTAAAGAGCATTTACCAGATCATATTAGATACCAAGTGCCCAGAGCTATGTTGGTTTGCTCCGGTATACGACTGTATTTGAAGGGCAATTGCAACTGAAGTCACCATCTACTTAAATTTGATAATCTACATTCATTTTCTAAGACTCATCTGCTTCTGCACAAGCCCAGTAGGTGAGTTAAGTGGGGGATGTTATAGGAATTACACTTGGCAAGAATAGTCTTTTCAATTAGTCCTGGAACAATTGGGTGTCCACATGAGAAAAAAAGTTGCCCCTACTTCATGTCATACCCTAGATTAATTCCAGGTGGATTACAGACCGAAGTGTGAAACAATACCTGAATGAAAAGGGACCAACCGTAGGAAAATGAACAAAGTTGGATTAAGACAATTTGGTTTAATATTAATTGGTTGGATTGAGTAGTATCAGTTCCTCGTTTTTCATCTACTAGTCATTTTGGTGAACCATGGACTAAGTAGTTTTTGCAATGTTTGTATGCACTTTTGAGCATGAAAAAGACACACATGTGTGCATGCACACACACACATGCAGTCTTCTGTACATTTGCCTCTCAAGGTGTGGCTCATGGATCAGCATCATCTACTGTTAGAAATATAGAATCTCATGCACTACCCCAGACTCACTGAGTTAGAATCTACAATTTAGCCAGGTGCCCAGGTGATTTGTGTGCACATTAAAGTTTGAGAAGCACTACCCTATAATCACATGTTCCTAATCATATGTGAAGAGATTGAATGTAAAGAATTGAATAATAGATGTGCATGATGTAAGGGGCATTCCGGTCCCAGAAAGCCAAGCATATTATAAAATTCCTAATTACCCTTTGCCTATCAAATAATATTTTATCATATGTTTCTAGCATTTCTTACATATTTTAAATTTTTTCCTTCGTCTCATAATTGAACACTCAAGTCAGTAAAGATTAATGATTGAATGACAGAAATTGTATATCCACCATTTTTAGCATACCAAATGATCTCCATCTTACCTCAATTATTCTAATTTCATGAGACCTGTGCTTGTTAGCACTATTTTTGATCATTTAATTTGATGTTTCCATTTATTTTTATACAAAAGGGAAAATATAACATTCAAATAATTGTACGAATACAGCTATATAAGATGAGGATGCTGCTGAAATTTTGAAATCATCATGTGATTGTTTTTGTAGCTTGATTTGTTTGTCAGTTGATGCACAAAAGCCTGAATGAGAGAAAGAGAGAGAGAGAGAGAGAGAGGGAGACAGACAGACAGAGAGGGTGGGAGGGAGGGAGGGAGAGATTTGTTTCAAGGAATTGGATCACGCAATTATGGAGTATGGAGACTGACAAGGCAAAAATCTACAAGGTGGGCTGTAAGGCTGGAGATTCAGAAACAGCCAAAGTTGCCGTTCACGTAGGAAGTCTGTCAGACTGGATATCCAGGCAAAAGCTAATGCTTCGGTTGAAGTCTGAAGACACTCTCCTGGCAGAATTCCCTCTTGCTCTGGGATAGGTCAGTCTTTTGTTCTATTCAGGCCTTCAACTGATTGGATGAGACCCAACCACCTAATGGAGGGCAATCTGCTTTATTCAAAGTCCACCAATTTAAATGTAAATCTCACTCACAACACCCTCACAGAACCATCCAGAATAATATTTGACCAAATATTTGGCCCATCCAAACTGAAACATAAAATTAACCATGACTAGCTTTGCTTTTAGAGGTGAGGAATATGGCTTTTAATTCTTATCTGTTTAATTCATTGTAATCTCTTCCCTACCATGTTTTCACCACTATAAAGCATCAAATACTGATATGAATTTGTGGTAGCATTGGTAAGAAGGATACTGTTTACAAAATAAGTTAACAACTTGACAAATTGTTGTTTACTTTGGCTTGAATAGCTCCCCTTGAGTCAGAACTAGTCATAATAACAGATTCCACAAAAAGCTACATTTCTGCTAGCCTAGGAGTATAAAAAATGTAGACTCAAGGACATGTATTGATTTTTTTAAAAAGTGAACTCATCTGCTTTGGGGTATCTTCCCAGAGCTCTAAACTTGTGTTTCCTCAGTTTATTGCTAGCAAGGCGCCCTGACGTAGTTATAAGGAGGGAATTCAGGAACTGTGCTCTGTGCATGAACCCCAACCCGGTGCATTTCTAGTGTGTTTGACCACGCTGCTCCTCCATCATTAAGGGATAATTAGCCTCTGCTAATCTTTAGCAACAGACCTTTCCTGTAACTAAGAAAGCTATGCTGTAAAGTGCTAGTGATTTACCAAAATTCCATGCATGTATTTTTTTCACTTCTTTATTCCTGAGAATTTCATCCATTTCCATAGCTCTCATGATCCCCTCTATGTGGTAGAGTCTCAAATTTATACCTCAGGTTCTGACCTTTCTCCTGAACTCTAAATGCCCATTTTTAACTTTTTGCCTCACATCACAAACTAGGAGTCCTGCCAACACCTTAAGTACAACATGATTAAAATGAACTTGTTAATGATCTCATTTTTGTTGTTGATATTGTCTCTGAAACTTACCAGGCTCTCAGGATTAACCTTGGATTTTCCTTTGATTTCTTCCTCACTTCTTCATATCCAATTAGCTGCCAAGTCGGGTTCCCAGTGATTCTTCCATTCACCCATGTTTTCCATTCTCATGGCCACCACCCTAAGTCAGGTTCTTATTTTTTCTGCCAGGACTATGGAAAGTCTCCATTCTGGTCTTCTCATCTCTGTTCTCCGTCTTCTATCTCATCCTACACATCACTAGAGTTGACAATCTCTCATCTAAGACTCTTGGGGTTAGATATGTTTCAGAATGTAGATTTTTCTTTTTAATTCTTGGGTTTTTGGAAAAGTAACATGGTGAAAATACCACATATTACAAAGTCTCCCTAATGGGGACTGGAGCAACATCCCGTAATCAAACCCTGTTAATTCTGCAGTGAAATGTATGAATATTCACACTAAGATCAATAAAGAGTATAAGTGATTTTCCATTAGTTCAGGTTAAACTTTGATACCAAGTGAATTCAGGTGAGATTGGTTTTTGTCTCCAAGTAAACGATCAGAAAAAACCCCTATATTTTTGGTTTTTAGAATTTTTGGGGTTTGTGGAGAAGGATGGTCGACCTGGACTAGATGAATCTTCCTCAAACCTTCCTCAAGTCATCAAATCGCCCCATTTCCTACTGGACTAGTTGTGAACTCTTCACTGCCGTGGTTTCAAATGCTTTCTCAATTTGCCTCCAAACCATTATTTTCTGGTTTTATCTTTCACTTAAGCTCTACACGTCCTTTTTGCCTCAGCTGCACTGAATAAATATTGCTTATTTTTCTTTCTGCCACAGATACTTAGGATTATCCTTCTTCCTGAAATGTCCTTCCTCTTATCTATTCTTCTGCTAACTGTAGTCTGTATATATCTTTTCTATATTTCCAAGGCCCTTTTCCTCTTTAAATTGCTTGGTCCCCATTCTGGGATCAGTAGTTGCTGTCTGGTCTGAATTCTTGTAGCAAGCTTCAGTTTTACCATAGGTACAATTAGAATAATGCCACTTTCTTATCTCAGAATTACCAATAGATTAAATATTGTTCAAATGCACCCAGCACAGTATCTGACACACGGTAGGAACTCAAGTCACATCAGTTCTTCCCTTTTCCCCTCCTCCTTCCTTCCCTTTCTTAGTATGTGCCATACTTTATGTTCTAGTCTTAGTTATTTATTTATTTTGGAGGCTGGCCGGTATGGGGATCAGAACCCGCGACCTTGGTGTTACAAGGCTGCGCTCGATGTTATAGGTTTAAATGTACTTTGTTCTTCCCATTACTGGGTTGGAAGTTTTTACAGGTTAGAATCTTGCTTATTGGAAGCTTAGTAAATATTGGGTTATGTGAAATGAGTACAAATTTTGTTACTAGAGGAACTTCATCTCCTCCGGATTCTGAAACGACACTGGTTTGTGTACATTGAATATGAATGAAAAACTCAAACAAAACAAAACAAAATCTATGATCACAAATATAAGACTTCAAAATTTCCATGAATAACGTTCTAACTGCCAAAGTCCACCCTGTATGACTCCCTATGCACTTCCCCCACTTCAAATAGTCTCTGTACTGTTATTCTGGGCTCCTTCCTAATCTGGAGACAGGATGGTTGTCTTTTTCAAAGTAAAACCTTTTACCTACACACTTGATTCCATCCTCTGTCTTCTGTGGGATTTTATAACACTAATTCTCTCTTGCGTTTTAAATCTTGAATAAAGAAAATGCTCGAATCTTCCCTTTTGTAAATAGTATCTTCCATTAACTATGATTTCCACGAATTTTGTTTTCCTCATTGAATTGAAATATATTGTTATTATATAATCACATCCCATAACGCTTTTTTAAATTAAGTTTATTTTAGTTTAAAAATTTTTTTATTGAAACATAGTAGATTATACATATCTGTGGGCTACAGCATTGAATATCAATACCTGTGTGCAATGTGTGATGTTCAAATCAGGATAATGAGTATATTCAACATTTTACAATGTTATCAACTTTCATGGCCCTTTACCAATTCTCCCCTTACCCTTCTCCCCCACCCTTTCCCACCTCTGATAATCTCAGTTCTCTTCTCTTCTTTTGAAAATTTGGTGTATTATTGTGATTGTTGCATATT
>NW_007729172.1:137208-138306 GCF_000696425.1 Galeopterus variegatus
TGCTCGAATCTTCCCTTTTGTAAATAGTATCTTCCATTAACTATGATTTCCACGAACTTTGTTTTGCTCATTGAATTGAAATATATTGTTATTATATAATCACATCCCATAACGCTTTTTTAAATTAAGTTTATTTTAGTTTAAATTTTTTTTTATTGAAACATAGTAGATTATACATATCTGTGGGCTACAGCATTGAATATCAATACCTGTGTGCAATGTGTGATGTTCAAATCAGGATAATGAGTATATTCAACATTTTACAATGTTATCAACTTTCATGGCCCTTTACCAATTCTCCCCTTACCCTTCTCCCCCACCCTTTCCCACCTCTGATAATCTCAGTTCTCTTCTCTTCTTTTGAAAATTTGGTGTATTATTGTGATTGTTGCATATTTCTTTCTTTTTTAGTTATTTATTTAAAATAAAAAAATTTTTTTACGTTAAAAAATTAAATAAAATTTTTTTTAGTTCCCACTTAAAACTGAGGACATGCAGTATTTCTCTTTCTGTGCCTGGCTTATTTTACTTAACGTAATTTTCTCTAAATTCCACCATGGTGCTGCAAATGGAAGTATTTCATTCTTTTTTATAACAGAGTAGTATTCCATTTTGTATACACCACATTTTCCTTATACATCTGATGATGGACATTTAGGTTGGTTCCAACTCTTGGCTGTTGTAAATAGATCTGAGATAAACATGGGAGTGCAGGTATCCCTTCAACATGATGATTTCCATTCTTTTGGGTATACACCCAGTAGTGGGTTTGCTGGATTGTATGGTACATCTATCTGTAAGTTGTTTGAGGAACCCTCATACCATTTCTCATAATGGCTGCACCAATTTACAGTCCCATCAACAGTGTAGGAGGGTTCCCCTTCCTCCGCATCCTCACCAGTATTTGTTATTCTCTGTCTTTTTGATAATAGCCAGTCTAACTAGGGTGAAATGATATCTCAAAGCAGTTTTGATTTGAATTTCACTGATGCTTAGTGATGTTGAGCAGTTTTTCATGTGTCTGTTGGCCACTTGTATATTTTCTTTTGAGAAATGCCTATTCATCTCCTTTGGCCATTTTTCAATTTTTTTTTTTTT
>NW_007729172.1:138772-162035 GCF_000696425.1 Galeopterus variegatus
TATTTGTTATTCTCTGTCTTTTTGATAATAGCCAGTCTAACTAGGGTGAAATGATATATCAAAGCAGTTTTGATTTGAATTTCACTGATGCTTAGTGATGTTGAGCAGTTTTTCATGTGTCTGTTGGCCACTTGTATATTTTCTTTTGAGAAATGCCTATTCATCTCCTTTGGCCATTTTTCAATTTTTTTTTTTTTGTTACTGTTAAGTTTTTTGAGTTCCTTGTATATTCTGGATATTAATCCTTTGTCAGATGCATAGTTTGCAAATATTTCCTCCCACTCTGTAGGTTGTCTTTTCAGTCTGTTAATGTTTCTCTTGCTGTACAGGAGCTTCTTAGTTTGATATAATCTCATTTGTTTATTTTTCCTTTGGTTGCCTGTGCTTTTGGAGTTGTGTTCACAAAGTCTTTGCACAGTCCTACATCCTGAAGTGTTTCTCTGTGTTTTCTTTCAGGAGTTTTATGGTTTCAGGACATCTATTTCAGTCTTTAATCCATTTTGCGTTGACTCTGGTACATGGTGAGAGGTACGGCTCTAGTTCCATTCTTCTACACATGGATGTCCAGTTTTCCCAGCACCATTTATCAAAGAGGCAGTATTTTCCCCAATGTATATTCTTTCAAAGATTATTTGTGTCATGAAATATAACACTTATACAAAAATGAACAAAATTTAATTGTACAACTTAAGAGATGACCATAAAGTGAAATCTGTATAACCTACACTTCGCTGGCATCTTTACATTTCCCAGTCTCAGTCCCCCGAAGTTGATCCCTATTTGATGTTTGTGACATCCGCTTCCTTGTTGTTCTTTTTCATTTTACTACCTAAATATGCTAACAGTGTCATTTAGTTTTACTCATTTTGAACTTTATCTAATAAACTCTGACTTTTTCTGCTCAGTCTTACATTTGTGAGATTCATCTATTTTATGTGTGTAGCCATAAGCTATTCATTTTCATTGCTGTATGGTATTCCATTGTATTTATATACCATGATTTACTTATCAGTTCTACTGTGGATGGCTATTTGGACTGTTTTAAAGTTTCTTGCTATTACAAATGATGCTGCAATAAATATCTGGTATCTGTCTCCTTGTACATGTATGTATGCATTCTCGTTGAGTACATAACTAGCAGTGCAATTACTATGTTTTAGTGCTTGCATATCTTCAACTTCACTAGATAATGCTATACCATTCTCCAAAGTGCTTAGGGCAGTATACTTCTGCCAGTAGTACATGGAGCTCCCCTTGCTCCAGATTCCAGCCAACACCTGGTACTATCAGTCTTTTTAATTGTAGTTATTCTGGTGTGTCTAGTGCTCTTCTATACTCCTAAGGTTGAGCACATGCTAATATGTTTACGGAGCATTTGGATATTCTCTTTTGTGAGTCGCATCTTCAGATCCCTTGTTCATTACTGTACTGGGTGGCCTGCTATTGCCTTGTTGGCTGTAGAATTCATTATATTCTGGGTACGAGTCCTTTATTGGATATATGTGTTGCAAGTAGCTTCTCCTACTCTGTAGTTTGCCTTTTCCTTTTTGTTTTTTTTCGTGTCCGGCAATGGATCGCAACCCTCAGTGTTGCGCCCGTACCGGACCGGGACCAGCAACGGGATCGCAACCCTCGGTGTTGCTCCCGCACCTCGCTCAGCCAGTGAGCGGCCGGTCTGTATGTGGGATCCGAACCCTCAGTGGGAGCGCCGCCGCTGAGGACGGCGTACTGTAGCAGTGCGCCACCGGGCCGGCCCCATAGTTTGCCTTTTCATTGTGTCTTTTGATGAATAGATGTTCTTAATTTTCATGTGACTATATAAATAAAATGCACCCATTTTAAGGTTATAGTTTGATGACCTTTGATTAATTGAGGACGGCGTACTGTAGCAGTGCGCCACCGGGCCGGCCCCATAGTTTGCCTTTTCATTGTGTCTTTTGATGAATAGATGTTCTTAATTTTAATGTGACTATATAAATAAAATGCACCCATTTTAAGGTTATAGTTTGATGACCTTTGATTAATGCATGAATCTGCAACCACTATACCAACTGTAGGGCCCCCTGTGGTCCCCCTCCCTCCTGCTTTCTTTCCGTGTCCTGACTGAGAAACACAGAGTGCTCTGACCACTCTGTGACCTGGCCAGGTACATGTTTTCCCCTGCATGCTTGAAACTAAGCTGGGACCTTGAACATTCCCACATACTGATAAAGCTGTTTAGATCGTTGCTGGAAACAAGGAAAGATCAATCATGTTGCTAAACACATAGCCCCGACCCAAGCCAAATTCTTTAAACCCTCACATAAAGTTTACAACCTGCCCCCTTCGTGGGCATACCTAAGTAGAACATCTCTTCTCATTGTCACGCAGGAGGACAGCCTGCAGTCTCCCTTGGTATGCAAGCTCCCCTAATAAATGCTTCAGATTGACCACCCTCGTGTTCAGTGCTTCGTTCTTTGGAGTTCCAATCAGCTTCATCTCAGGAAGGTTTGGGGCAATCCCTTGAGGGAATTCTGCCTCCACTTTTGGGGTGACTTCAGCTGCTGGGTTTGGCCAGATGGAACACCAATCTAGATATGGGAACTTTCCACTTTCCATGTGTCCCTTTGCAGTCCATATTCTCCTCTACTCCTTTCCTCAGGTAATCCCTGTTCTGATTTCTATCACTGTAGATTGGTTTTGCCTGTTCCAGAACAAAAGTGTTATCCCATAATACGTACTCTTTTGTGTCCAGCCTCTGTCGCTGTCTGTGATTCAGCCACACTGTGCACCAGTGGTTTGTTCCTTTTTATTGCTGACTAGTAGCCCACCTTATGAATTTATTTATCCATTCACCTGTTGATGGACACTATGAATAAAGCTGAGATAAATATTTAGGTACAAATCTTTTTAGAGATACAAACTTTCATCTCCCTTGTAAACATCTAGAAATGGAATGTCTATGATAAGTATATGTTTAACTTTATAAGAAATAGCCAGACTGTTTCTGAAGTGGCTGCACCATTTTACACTCCTGCCGGCAATGTATGCATGTTCCAGGTGCTCCATTCCTTCAAGAGCAATTGGTACTGTACTTTTATAATTATAATCACTATAGTGGGTGGCATATCCCACCAAAGTTTGTTTTCAGTCTTCTCTAGGTTTTTAAAAATCATCTGAAACAAGTAATTACCTAGGAATGAAATATTTTGGAAGCTAATGCTAATGAGATTACATCTACAAAGAGGGTATTGTTCACCACAGCCTTGGTTCTGGCAGAAATCTTGAGCTAGTTCTGTGCTAGTGTGAAGTGTGCTCATGCTTTTTTATACTACCAGGACCTGTCTGGAAGGTTAGTGTCATCATTTTGGTTTCAGTGGTCTTCTGAATGTACAGAGCCATTGTAAGGCAGGCCATGACAAGTCTCGGGGCGTAGAGGAGCATATTACTTCTAGTGTAGTAACAGGCCAGTGTGCAAGTGGGGGTCTCTTGCCAGAACCCAGTGGACAGGATGACTGACGAAGCTCTTCTGTACTGGTGAGATACGGTGCTTACTTGCATGGAACCTGGATAGTGGCCGCATACTGACTCTGCTCCCATATTGCTTCCTGGGGCTCACTCTTGGTGGTCTCCGAGTGCCACCTCTGCTTCCATCTACCTGGTCTTTTTAGATTGGCTCTCCTTATCTCCAGGCTGTCCTATCTCTCCGTCTCAAAACCTCTCCTCTAAAGACCCTGAACCACCAGCCCACAGCAAATTATGTTCTCTGGAAAGAGAAAAGCTAGTGATGGTAGAGATCACTAGGTGTTTACCTAATTTCCATTCAGCCATCTTTCACAGTAACTGAGCTCAAATTTTTACTTAGGTACATTGCTATCTACAATAAAAACCATGTTTTTCAGCTTTCCTAAAAGATGGGTGTGGCGATAAGACTAAATTTGGGTCAGTGGAAGTCCTGGAGGTAACTTTCTTGAAGGTGTTGGCTCACTGGGGTCTGGGTCACCTCTGCCCTTCCCCCCTTCTACTTTCTGGAATGTGGATGGGATCCCTGAAATTCCAGGAAATCTTGGATTATGAGGTGAACTTGAGGGTGAAAGTGGAACAGAAAATAGGAACTACCTTCTGAAAATTTTTTATGAAAGAATATATCTTTGTAGCTTTAAGTCATATGTCATGAAATCCAGTCCTGATGGATATGAAATTTCATACCTAGTACAAGTAATAGAATCTAAAATGTGATTGGATGTGAATTATTCCAAATCTATTATTTCTGGCTTAGACCACTTGCCTAGAGTTCTTAGAAACCTAGATTTTCTTAACCCAAAGTAAGTATTTGAAACAGAGTATCCATCAATTTAACTCTTTTGTTTACCTGTGTCCAGTTTTAACAGCCATTTTCTCACCAACAAAATCAAGGACAAAAACCATATGATTATCTCAATAGGTGCAGAAAAAGCGTTTGATGAAATTCAACATCCTTTCATGATAAAGACTCACAGCAAAAAGTATAGAAGGAAAGTATCTCAACACAATAAAACCCATATATGACAAACCCACCACCAATATCATCCTGAATTCTTAAGAACAAGGAATGAGACAAAGATGTCCACTCTCACCACTCCCACTTAACTGTATTAGAAATACTAGCCACATCAATCAGGCAAAAAAAAAAAAAAAATAGAATAAAGGTCATCCAGATTGGGAAAGATGAAGTCAAAATGTCCCTGTTTGCAGAAGACATGATCCTAACTGACTTCAAATTATACTACAAAGCTATAGTAACCAAAACAGCATGGTTCTGGTGTAAATATAGACCCTGAGACCAATGGAACAGGATAGAGAACCCAGAAATCAACCCACATACTTACAGCCAACCAATATTTGACAAGGGCAGCAGGAACATACACTGGGGAAAAGACTGTCCCTTCAGTAAGTGGTTCTGGGAAAACTGGACATCCATATGTAGAAGAATGAAACTAGATCCATACTTCTTGTCATATACCAAATTCAACTAAAAATGGATTAAAGACTTATATATAAGGCCCAAAACTTAAAACTCCTAAAAGAAAACACAGGGGAAACACTTCAGTAGGACTGGGAAAAGACTTTATGAGTAATACCCGCAAAGCACAAGCAATGAAAGAAAAAATAAACAAATGGGATTACATCAAACTATAAAGCTTCTGCACAGGAAAAGAAACAGTTGACAGAGAAAAAAGACAACCTACAGAATGGGAGAGAGTATTTGCAAACTATGCATTCATCAAGGGATAAATATCCAGAATATACAAGGAACTCAAACAACTTAGTAAAAAAACAACCTGATAAAAAATGGGTAAAGGAGCCGAAGAGGCATTTCTCAGAGGAAGATATACAAATGGCCGACAGACACATGAAAAAATGCTCAACATCACTAAGCATCAAGGAAATTCTTCTCACCCCAGTTAGACTGGGCATTAACAAAAAGACAGAGAACAATAAATTCTAGTGAGGATGCATAGTAAGTGGAACCTGTCTATACTATTGGTGGGACTGTAAATTAGTGCAGCTGTTATGGAAAACAGTATGTCAAACAACTACAGATAGAAGCACCATATAATCCAGCAATCTCACTGCTGGGTGTATACCCAAAGGAATGGAAATCATCATGTTGAAGGGATACCTGTACTCCCATGTTTATCACAGCTGTATTTACAAAAGTCAAGAGTTGCAACCAACCTAAATATCCATCGATGGACAACTAGATAAAGAAAATATGGTATACACACAATGGAACACTATTCTGCCAAAAAAAGGAATGAAATTCTGCCATTCACAGCAATATGGATGAACTTAGAGAAAATTACATTAAGTGAAATAAGCCAGGCACAGAAAGAGAAATACCTCATTTCCTCACTCATGAGTGGGAGCTAAAAACAACAACAAAAATAACAACAGAAACTGAATAAACAAAAAAAGAAAGATACAACAACCACAAGAATTCATTGAACTTTCAAAAGGAGAGAATGGAACTGAGGCCACCAGAAGTGGGAAAGGGGGAGGGGGAGGGAGTTAGTGAGAAATTTAAGCACCGCAAAAATGATTATATTGTGTAATGATAAATATAGTAATTATCATGAAAAAAATAAATTTCTGATAAAAAATAAAACCTTCAGAAAATAAAAACAAAAAGCCATTCTCCATTGTAGTGAAGGTGGGATGCCCTTACTGTTTGGGCTGAGGAAAAGATACAAGAGAATACAAGGGGAAAAGACAAATAAGTTAGTATTTTTAAATACTATCCCACATAACTTCAAATAGATAAATATTTCTTTGACTATTCGTAGGGAAATATCAACTTAGCACATTCTTAATTTATGTTCCCATGTTTCTAATAACGTACACATCAATTTGGCATTCTGTTGTTTTTATTATTATAGTCTTTCTGTTTCCTAGATTTACTACTAATAATTATTTGAAATTTGCATGTGGTGCTAAGACAGTAGATTTAAAATGACTCTAAACTTTTCACTCTGAATTTTCCTGAAGACACAGATTCCTATGCAATTAACACAAAGAGAAAGAAATAAAGAAAAATCTGCTGTGAATATAATTTATGCTGCTCACTTCTTGGTTTTCATTAAGCCACCTGCTGGATTTACATTATGAGCCCACACAAATGTGAATTCCCAAGAAATCCAAGTAGAAAGAGAATAGAAAAAAGGGAAGAATACATTTGATTTCTTTGTAGTTAGAGCTTTGTTCTAGGCTCTCAAGTATGAAATTATTTATATCCATTTATAAATCATCCATGTATCTACATACATAAACACACTCTATGTACAAAGGAGCATCTCAGTTAACTTTGGATGAATGAGGTTCCCATGATAGAAAGGTCAGTTCCTTAGTTAAGAAGACTCTTTGGGAAACATTTTGGAGATGAATATATTTTAAAAATGTTTTACAGTCATGTGATCAGCAGAGTAGATTGTCATAATCTAAGCCCAGTGCGCTGGGGTTGGCATTAACAGCCCCGATTTCCCCCTGCTGTGATATAAGGAGGTTCTCTCCAGGTCTGCCGAGGCAGAAGAACCTCAGCTTCCACTTCTGTGGAGTGACTGCCATTGCTTTCATGTTCCAGGAGGTGTTCGTTTCTCTTTTTTCCTCTTGCTACCTCTGCTTCATTCCTCTCTCTCTCCCTTTTCCTGATCGCTATTTCTGATGCTTCTTTTAGTCTCTGCCATTGCAGAAACTGGCTGCTTATTGGTGTATTTCCTCTTCCCTCTTTTAGGTCTTTTTTTTTCTTTGCTATCTCTTCTCTTCTTTTCTTGCCACTTCTTCTAAATTTTATAATTCGGTGGTAGCAGGGCTTAGCTTTTAATGTCATCATCACCAGCGAGAGTGTATCTTTTTTCCATCAGTATGACAACTGATCACAATGTGCCTTCTTAAATTCATCTCTTGCTCCTTTTTATTATTAGTTAGTATACTCTTCTCTTCATGACAGCTCTTCAGATATTTGAAAGCAGATGAGATGCCTTTCCTTATTCTTCACCTCCCAAGTTTGAATAATTTATCAAAAATTGTAGCTTCTCCCATTCACCTGGACATTTGCCTTACATTACATTCTAATTGGTCAATGTCCCTCTTAATATGGCATCCAGAATTGAATTCTTTGTTACAGATGTGGTGGAACTTGCCAGAAATACAATAGAACTGTCATGGGTGATGATCTGCGGGTAGTAATTTCTTAGGGAAGCCTTATCTTCTACATTATTAAGTCCCTTAAAAGAAGGGGCTTATATGAAAACACTTGGTAAACTGTAAAGTACTTTATAAATAAAATAATGTTATAGTCCCTTTTAAGACTTTAAAGTACAACAAGTAATCAAAGAATGTATGTTTTTTTACAAATTCTTTTAGAGTATTTTACACAATGCAGATTTCAACCTTTGGGTCTGCAGAGTTAGCAAAAGGGGCTAGTATTTTTTCCTTGGCAAGAGCATAAAAACACTGTAAATCTCAGCCATTATGGTGGGGTACTAGGCCTTTTCTGAGTTGGACAAATTTTAAATAATCTAGTAATTTTTGGAATGTGCTTTATTTGAAGCAAATTATAAATGTCGTGTTTTATTTGTGCATATTTATTTAATGGACAACAGCAGAATCTCCTTTTGACAAGAGATTTTAATAAGTACAACCATTTTCACATTGAAAATTGAGATTTAAATATGTAATCTATATCTTTCATTTGAAAGTGCTTTTTTATACTTTTCTGATTTTAACTAATTTTGAGTAGAATTGAAACCTGACCTAAATATGGTTTAATATTGTCATCTTACCACTCATTCAATTGCTTATTGAGTATCAGTTACGTGTTGACTTGAAAAAGACATTAATAAATTGTTTATCCTTTTTTCTTCATTAACTCTAAAAGAATTTGAAAAAAATAGCTTTCTTCTAATGTGCTTGGCACGAATTTATACCCTGAACATTCCGATTAAGCATTCTAACATTCTAACAGTAGGTTAGAGTTGGTGAATATAAATGTGTATAAAAATAAATATGAGGCCCAAATGGGCTAATGGTTATGATGAGAGCCCAACATACTTCCTGGCACTTAGTTGATTCTTTTTTTTTTTTTTTTTTGTGACGGGTAACGGGATCACAACCCTCGGTGTCGTGCCCGTACCGTGACCGGCAACAGGATCGCAACCCTCGGTATCGCGCCCGCACTGCGCTCAGCCAGTGAGCGGACCGGTCTCTATATGGGATCCGAACCCTCAGCGGGAGCGCCACCGCACTCCCAAGCGCCACACTCAACCGAGTGTGCCATCTGCCGGCCCATGATTCTTAATATTTGTCATATAAATAATGCATAGTAGGGGAGTATTGTTCCTAATCTCGTCAGTGAACCTGCTGTTACAGCTGGAGGTTGAGTCCTGTAGATTTACGTGCCATGTCCAAATGAGTGAGACAATTTGGGGCTGCACTGTATTTTAAGATCTCATATCTTTTTTGCAGGAACATTATTTCTTAGTCAAAAGAAATTACTGCATTTTCTAAAACATGACAATATTGTGGTCATGATAGTTTGATTTGTTACATATGTCAAATACTCTGAAGAGCATAAATTATTTAAAAATACATAGGTCTTCAGAATAAAAATAGGTTGTTTAGTACTATCTACACTGGGAAGAAATTTATTAGAGAAAATCCAGTAAGTCACTTCCAAGGATTATGATATTCCCATATTTATTTAGAAAAATAAGAAAAAAATTAGAATTCTGGAGAATCAATCATTTGTTGGCACAGTTTTTTTGTAAATTGTGCAATTTAAACTTCATTTTTTTTCCTTCTTATGTATCATGGCAACTGGGGCCATGTAAATTGGAGCATGCCTGCTTTGTAAAATTAGATTTGGAGTCATATAACTTAAATTTATATTACTAGGTCCAGAATTTCCCTTTCTATTGAATTTAATTTCTTTTTAATAGTTTTTTTTTAAAAATTATTATACAAATAGGTAAACCTTTCCAGAGAAAGACTGCTTTCTTTTTACATTTTGTAAAACCTAATCTTCCTAAGCTAGGTATTACTTGGTTAATTGTACAATTTATAGTCATAAAAGAAATATAAATATTCTAATAGCATCTAGTGGATATTGTTTTTGGCTATATGGATGTGTGCGCTTTTATATCAATATTAGTTAGTATTTTCTAAACTTCATAGTATTTCCTCCAGCAAAGAGCTGTTTCTTTTCTCAGAAGGAAAACTTGCTTATAAAATGAGACCATTTTGCATATTAATTAGGAGGTCTTTGAACTCTAAGAATAAAATCCGTTAATGCTTTGGGTATGGAACAATTATGCATTCAAGGACTTTAATTTTATGCTAATAATGCGACAAGCTTTACATTTTTCTTTGTTTTGTTTGCATTTCCTAAAGATAATTTAATGCAAATAATCCATCCATATACTGCATACAGCCTGTCGGATGGTTTCCCTATAGTTAAGATTGTATCAGCATTCCTATTATAAATCTCTATTACCCACGGTTTATAATTTAATTGAAAAAACTCACTGCAGGCGGAAATTCAACACTTAGGGTTTCAGGCTAAAAGCAATATTTCTCTTTTAAAAATTGCCTCCTCTATTTAATTTCATAGTTAATGGAAATATAAGAAGTATCGTCCTGGAGCTGATTTTGAACAAAGCCAAAGAGATCATTGTCGATGACTAAAATAATTTCTAAATAAAAGTAGGTGATACCTTATCATTGGCCTAACACTACAGCATTTAACTAAATAAAGATAACAATGGAATCGATATGTTTATCTTGCCTCTACACAAAAAATACATACAAGGAGAACAAGAAAATTCTGTAAGACCAGACATCTGTAAAATGTATATTTGACGATATCGTCTGAGATGTTAATATTTTTGTTTGATTTCAAAGTGCACACTTTACTTCTTTCAGTGGATCTGGGCTAAAGCTGTGGAATCTGCTTTTTGTCATACTGAGATAGGAAGAGGGCATAGGGCGGGTAGATACGTGCTCCAGAATTCTTTATCTGCCATATAAATCTTCATCTTAAATTTATGCTTCAATTACCTTGACGGGATTAAGGGGTTAATTAACAGGCATGGCAGTTTCAGCCAGCTTACACAGTAGAATTGAGAAGATCAGTTTTTAGACACATGGTGGTTTTGTCATCAGCTTTTGAACCCAAATCCTGTAGTGTAGAAAGGTTAACCTGCCAGATAATATGCAATCTCCACTCGACTTCACTGTAGTTTTATCAAGCCCAATGAAACAAAGAAAATGTGAGTGAGTTAGAACAAGATATACTCTATTTCCCTCAACCCATCAACCTTTTCCTATTTAATTCTTACTTGTAATGCTGTATGTGAAATGCATGCCATGATTTCTAACCCTACGTAGTCATTGGAAACTTGCTTAAAAATGGTCTGGCTCTATCTATAAAATGTATTGTGTTTCTAAATCAGTTGCTTTTGAAACCATAAGGAAAATTATTGAGGACAATAATACAAACTCACATCTCTTACAACACTTTGCTATTTACAAAATAGCAAATATTACACATAATATACACAACTGCTTGGACAGTATAGACAGTGGACGTGAAAAGATTGAATAACTTGCTCTAGATCACACAGCAAAGTAGTGGAGGCCAGCGCTTGCATTCTGTCTTCAGCCTAGTGCGCCTTCTCCTGGAGCCCTTAGTTCTCCCAGTGGCTCCTTAGTTCTTTTGGGAAGCTCATATTTTAAACTTTGAGAAATAGAGTCTAGTGATACTGTATTAGTCTTTTCCTGTTGCTTTAGAAAAATACCTTAGCCTGGATAATTAATAAGTAATAGAAATTTATTTCTCACAGTTCTGGAGGCTGGGAAGTCTAAGGTGCCCACAGATTTAATGTCTAGTGAGGACTCACTCTCTGCTTCCAAGATGGTGCCTTGTTGCTGTGTTTTCCAGAGGTGACAAACACTGTATCCTCACGTGGCGGGTGGGACTGAGAGTCCAGGCAGCTCTCAAAGCCTTTTATATAAGGGCATTAACTTGATTCATGAGGGCAAAGCCCTCATGACTTATCAGTTTCCAAAAGGCCCACCTCTCACTATTACCACAACGGGGATTAAGTTTCAATGTGAATTTTGGAGGGACACAAACATTAAAACCATAGCAGATACCATGATGAGAAAGCCTTGTAAGTACTGGACATCTATTGTCAAAGACAATAAGGAAAATTCATAAAATTTCCAAGTCCAATTCTTAAAATATTTCATATTAGCTTAGACTCATAAATAAGGAACTTAGAGCCTAGGTAAGATTTATATACATCTAAGCCACATAATAAATCAGTGGTAAAATTAAAGGATGTAATGGATTTACTATTCCATCTCTCTGGTTAAAAATAGTTCTTAATATTGATGTTTTGATTATATCAAAATATTGCTTAAGTATAAAGGTTATGGGAAAAGATTGTGTGAACATGCGATTGTTCAGTCTTAAGAGATTTTCAAGAAAATAGTAGATAATTATTTTTCAAGAATGGTTGAAAAGTAGTACTGGTATAATGCAACAGGGAGTACACTAGAAAACCCTTTAGGGTTGCTTTGAATCTGGAAGTCCATATTTTTTGTGGATAGTGAAGAGCAGACTATCTTCTGATGTTTACACATCGATAATAATTTAAAAATTTTCCATCATAAGAGTTTTAATAGGTCATCGCTTACTCCTATCTCCTTTATTTTTGTTGTTTTTGAATAGTATAAATTTAGAATGTAATGCAAGGTTTACTTTTAAACTTTTTATCCCAAAAGTTTTCCTGACTTACTAGGTGTTGTGAGTGTGTGATATTGAGTTTTGGCATTCAATTTAATAACATTTTATGAAACTGAATGGTCAATTCATGTACCATGTGAGAACCAGTAATCTTTTTTCCTTCTCCTGTTCTGTCCTGTGAAGACGCTACCATTTTTCACCTCTTCTATCTCTCTTCATTCCTCCTAGCTGAACTTGCTAATCCTCTTTTATTTCATTGCACTGAAATACTATGTAGAGGGCCACCAGAGACCTCCTAATGGCAGTGACCAATGGTTAATTTTTAGGCAGTATCTGGACAGGCAGTAAAATGTACTTGAAAGACAATGTATTTTGGATTTAGACCAGGGGTTGGCAAACTTTTTCTGTAAAAGACCAGATAGTAAATATTTTAATCTTGTGGTCTGTACGAACTCTGTCACAACAACTACATTTTGCTGCTGCACTGTTAAAGTAGCAGTAGGGAATACATAAACAAATGAGCATGACTATGTTCCAATGAAATCTTATTTATGGATATTGAAATTTGAATTTCAGGTAATTTTTATGTGTCATAAAGTATTCTAATGAGTCATTTCAACAACTAAAAAATGTAACGGCCATTCTTGGTTCATGGGTCCTAGAAAAATAGGAGGCAGGTGGGATTTGGCCTGTGGGTTGTAATTAGCAGATCCCTTCTTTAGGCAGACCTGGCTTTATATAGTAGCTCTATTAATAATTGACTTCGTGACTTTGAGCAAGTTAGTTTACTTTTCTTAGTATCAGTTTTGTTCAGTAAAATGGGAATTGCACCTATTTCATGAAGTAAGGATTAAACTCGATAACATATATAAAACACTGTTACATATGTTAATAGTAGGTGCTTTGTAAATTGTAAATATAAAAACAATACAAATTTTAAGTCATTAATGATTAATTTACCTGATGGCTCTTCCTCAATGAATGGTGTTGACTTCTTTTTTCTCAGAATGGAAACATCTTTCTTATTCATGATTAAAAGTAAAGCATGGTCTTTTAAAAAATAAAACAATATGAAAAAGATAATAAGAATAAAAAAGATAATAAGAATAAGACTAACACTTACAAGGTTAAACCTATAACAAACCTATAATAGAGGTACCATCCTCTCTTTCATTTCATATGTAAGGAAGCTGAGGCTCAGGGATAGCATGGTCTTTTAAAAAATAAAACAATATGAAAAAGATAATAAGAATAAAAAGACTAACACTTACAAGGTTAAACCTATAACAACCCTATAATAGAGGTACCATCCTCTCTTTCATTTCATATGTAAGGAAGCTGAGGCTCAGGGATGCTAAGTAATTTGCTTAAGGTTACCACTTACATAGTGCTTACTTACCTTTCTACTGCCCGGAATAACATCTCTCTTTTGGGGGGATTGTGCTTCCTCTATTCCAAACATGTGGTTATCATGGAGGTCAGTTGAAATTCTCATGTCTGTTAGCCATAGAGTAGGCATGTGTGCTCAGAAGGGGCAGTCACCACGCCCTGTTTCCCTGGCCTGCTGTATGATTTGTTCAGGGTTAACCATGCAATCCAGCCTTGCCCAATCAATGGCATTTCCTGGGATAATTTTAACCGGAGCACCAGGGAGATAGGGATTGTGCTTCCTCTATTCCAAACATGTGGTTATCATGGAGGTCAGTTGAAATTCTCATGTCTGTTAGCCATAGGGTAGGCATGTGTGCTCAGAAGGGGTAGTCACCATGCCCTGTTCCCCTGGCCTGCTGTATGATTTGTTCAGGGTTAACCATGCGATCCAGCCTTGCCCAATCAATGGCATTTCCTGGGATAATTTTAACCGGAGCACCAGGGAGATTCTTTTCTATTTGGCCATGAGGCTTGAAGAATCTAAGGTTAGTATTACCTGTGGCTGTGGATTGAGCTTGTGGGAACAGTTGGCCTTGAGAGAATGAAGCCAGCATGAGCAAGGAGCCTGATAGACTCTGGGAAGGGAGGGCCAGTGGGTGGAGGGAAAGAGAAAGAAAGAGCCCGACGAGGTTTGAGTCCCTGGATGCCCACAGTTCAAAGGCAGGCTCACCCCTGGCTTCCTCGTGGTTCGGTGGTGAGAGCCCTGACCAAAACCATTTCCTGAGATCAGTTTTATTTATTTATTTTTTTACAGTCAAAAGAGTATTGACTGAGCAGCTAGAATCAGGAAGAAAACCCAGATCTTGCTGACCCTAGAGCCTTGAGCTTCCCTCCCAATTCTCTTCGGAGACAACCCCTGTTAATGGTTTGATGTTTTTCTCACTGACTTTTTTTTTAAGTGACCAAAGAAATATTAAGGCATATATGAATATTTAAATTTGTGATTTATTGCCAAATTCTCATCCAATTTGGCTTTACCAATTTATACTTGCTCCGACCAGCACTTACATGCTGGGGTCTTCTGTTGCCCCTCCGCTGCACCTATACTCTTCTCCACCCACAGCCTTCTCCACCCAGTTTTATGCTCTGGAGGCTGGACCGGAGTACAAGTCTCTGGCCTGCCAATTTATGGTAAGGCTGGGTTAAGGGGAGGCACTGGCAGGAGATGAGAGGGCAGGAGGAAAGTTACTGTGAGGTATTGCTTCTCCTGCTCTTCTGAGGGGTTGCTGAGAGTTGCTTGCCTCCCCTGACCCAAGGTCACAGTTGCTGGTAGTTAAGCCTCTCTGCTCAGATTTGTCCCTCTGCTTGTAGCCCTGGGGACTGTACTATTCCTGTGGGTTCCCATCACTCTGCCCACGCCCTTATGAATAATTCTTTTATTAAATGCTCTGCAAATTACCCAATTTGAGTGTGTTGTTTCCTGTCTGGACTCTGAGTAATCCTACTTGTATAAGAGTGTCTTTACTCTACATTTCATGTCAAGATATGGTATTACCCACGTTTTTAATCATTTCAAGTCTCATAAGGGGAAAATAGCATCTTGTTTTAATTTATATATTTTTGATTATTATTGAGTTTGAACATCTGTTCATATGTTAATTGGCTATTTGCATATTCCTGTTAATTGCTTGTTAATATTCTTCGTGCATTTTTCTTTTGGGTGATCTCTCTCTCTTTCTCTTATAAATTCCTATTATGAGTGGAATATTTTTTTCCTATTATATTTTCCAACTGATTGTTGTTAGTATAAGTGAAAATTATTGATTTTGTATCTTGGTGTATTCTTCTGAACTCTTTTATTAGTTTTAATAGATTTTAGTTGATTCTTTTGGATTTTCTAATATCATTTGCAAACAATGATAATGCTGTCTCTTCCTTTTCAATTAATTTATGCCACATTTCTTTATCTTGTTTTGGCTAGATCCTCCCAAACACTGTTGGACAATAAGGGTGTTAGTGGGAATCTTTGTCTCATTCCTGACCCTGACTCGGCTATTCCCAGGGTGTGTTTCACAGCATGCTGCCACAGACAGCTCCCCTTGAGAAAAGTTCAGACTCGTACAGGAAGCACTGCACACTCTTAGAGAGTCCCAGTGCACAAGGACACATTAAAGTCTCTGAGGTTTTTTTTGCTGCTGTTGTCCTTGTCTAATGTAGCTCTGGTACCAAATTTTATGCAGTACATTATCAGCTCAATAATTTACATAGGTCCTGGAGGGCCAAAATACAAACGAAATGCTTTGCAATAATATAGCTAAACCACTGTGGTTTTATGCAAAAATTCTGACTGAATTATTCGAAGGTTTATTTATAATGTTTGTTCTTAATGCTTATAACTGTGTAAACATAAGCCACTATGTTTTGTATTTAAGGGATCATATCCATCCACCGTTTTGGCACATTTTGCCTTCCAAAGAAATAATTTAGATAAAAAACTAACTTAAATGGAAGGACGGGTGTTAGGATACCATATTGTTCTCGTTTCCTCTCCTTCTCTGTTTTACACACCCCACACCATCCACACATGCACCACACACAAAACAAACAGACAAAAAACCAAAACAAATAAAAAACGCCATCAACCAATGGGCCTCAGGTTACTGTCTTCTTACAAGTGCATGCCTCCTTCTTAACACCCTTCTCTCTTTTCTGCTTCCTTCCCACTATTCCTGCCTCCCTCCTTTCCTCTCTTCCAACTCAGGCTTAGTTATCTTCAGAAAAATCTTTCTCCATCATTGCTTTTTTCGTTCCAATTATAAGTTAAAAATTATTCTTATTGTTGATAAAAAATAAAGTTAGGGCCGGCCCGGTGGCGCACTGCTATAGTGCGCCGCTTGGGAAGTGCGGCGGCGCTCCCGCCGAGGGTTCAGATCCCACATACAGACCGGTTCCCGCTCACTGGCTGAGCGAGGCGCGGGAGCGACGCCGAGGGTTGCGATCCCGTTGCCGGTCCCGGTCCGGTGCGGGGGCGACGCTGAGGGTTGCCATCCGTTGCCGGACACGGAACAAAAAGGAAAAAAAAATAAAGTTAATATTAGATAATACCTGCAACAAGGAAAGGGAAAGGCACTCATTTTTAAACTTACCATAACTGCACAATTAATACTCACATTGTTGTATATTCACATAAAATTAAGCCCTAATGCAGAACTGGTGATAACAACCTTCCAAAACCTTAAAAAAACCCAGAAGTCCTCTTCAGAATCCTCACAAATGTCTCAGGCACATTTGCTTTCTCTTCCAATTAAATCTGTTATTCTTAGAACATTTAAGAATAATAAACTATCTTTTATTCAATTTGACTTTCCATTTTCTTTAATTACTAGTATTGGAACATTTTTGATTTCTGCTATATTTTATTGCAAATCTCTGAGCTATGCTATAACGCTAAATTAGGCTTTTATAGATTCATTTTTTAGGATAAGCCTAATCCCCATTTATTGTTTCTAGAGTAATATTCATCTTTAGTTTTAAAAACTGACATGTAAATAAGCTCATGGAAAACAGCTCACTTATAAATTGGCAATTTCCTGTGTGATGAATAAAAAGAAATACTAAAAGATACTCTCCTATATTTACAGGATTTTTTTAGTTAGTTCAATTAGATCGAATTTGTGGGTGTGAATTTAAATATTTCTATGTTAATATAGAATTACAGAAATTCTATAGTACCTCAACTTAATTGTTATCCCTTCATTTTGGTCATATGTTCCTATTTCTGATTTTAGATCAAATTTTTTTATTTCTGAATTTGGAATTCAAATGTTTAAAAGACTAGATCTATGACTTTATGCTAAATGGAATAGCATACTAGATTTTTTTTTTCTTTTTTGACAAGGTTGGGAGTGGTGTTTGGCAAAATGCCTTTTTCATTAAATAGATTTATACAAAGAAGAGTTCGTTATTGTTAATGAATTCAGGGATTTTACTTACTAGAAGTAGTCAAATAGTCTGGTACAAAAATACACATTGCATTATACACCATAACATTGCTAGGTCTGTAATATGAGATCTGCTAAATATATTTTGAACATCACAAAGACTGTATTTCTTGCCTGGAGCATGCTCTTTGTTATACCCTTCATCTCATATTCTTATCTTTTTTATGAGGAGTAGTGAATCTCAATAAAATCTATGGATTATGTTATGTTTAAAGGCTCCTTACTGAACCAATATGTTCACAGATAAGATCAATAATATATGTGTAAACCTTTGAAATTTAAATTGGGGAGGAAGCTGCCTAATAATACTCTGGTTCTGAATTTTATACAACATATACCAGCCTTTTAATTTTATATTCAGGTCCCGAAGGACCAGAAGATAAACTGAATACATCTGCAGTTTTCTGGATTAAACCATGATGGTTTTATGCAAAAACTCTGAATGCACTTAAGGTTTATGTATTGTAAAGGCATTATGTAATGGTTACTTATTTCTTTGTTAAGAGCCTTTGCCTAATGTTAAATTTTTGAATTACAAGTTTTATGTTTACACCTATTCAGTTGGACCATTAGTTCAAAATGCAGACTAAGGAAGCGTTATAGTTCTAAAAGATGTTTCATTCAACTTTTTTATAGAGATTGTATCTAATACTGTATTTGTAAGGCCATCAGTTATCAAACCATGTATATGCAAAATTCCTTTTGAAGCTTTCAAGAAGTATTTTAATTAAGTTTTCAAAATTGCTTTTGGGTCACACTCACAATTCTTTAGTGCTTTATTTCCATTAACAAAATAGTAATTAAAATTAAATTTTAAAAGAAATAACCACAGTAGGTCATACTTTTATTAACTTGTGGTAGATAATGAACCTGTCCTATATAAAGAAAGAACTAAATCTGCTGAGAGACTGGGGATAGTGTATTTTAATTAAGGTAATCCTTATTTGCATCTAACAAACAGCATTGCTACTTAGAAATTTAAGACCTTAGTGACGCATATTAGTACATTATCTCAACAAATCTAATAGGGATTTAATACTTGTGTTTTAAGGAGCAATTTGTCATAAATTAAGAGCATTTGCATAGGAAATTTCAAGGATGTTATTCTTTGCAGAATTTTCTATAATTAAGGAACACATTAACCATTAAAATTTTATAATTTTTGTAGTGTTAGGAATGCTTGCTTTGTTATTAAACCGAGCCTCATTTTCAGCGGCACATAACCCTATGGAAAAGTCCAGCTTTAATAAAGACATAATGAGTATACTGTCACTAAGGTTTTTTTCCCTCTTAAATCTGAGCCATGCCTTATGTGTTTAAAGAGTGTTTTAGCATGCAAAATGCAACTTTGAAGACGTCTATTCAGTTGGATGGAGAGTATTTAATCATTTAAAAAGCAGGCCAAAGAGACTTACCCCAAGCACACTGCTAAATAGTTATGAGCTGCATCATATATAAATTAAGTGTTCTGTTGTTGGATATAGGATAGAATCTTTCTTTAGTCAGTTAAGTGTTTACAGTATTAATTTCTACTTTAGTTGGTTACAGTAAAGGAATTACAGAACCCATTTTAATTAAGAATGACAACTTTATTCTCAAGATTCCTTTTATTTTGACGGTTAACAAGATAATTTTAGCATTTGCATTTTATTGATCCAGGGAAAATGATTTTATGAAGTATAGCTTAGGATAAGACTCAACAGCTAAATTCACCTGTGGTCAAGTGAATTTTTGACTTGTGAAGGCCTCTGTCACTTAGACATTTATACCTGGGAGTGGCTTAGGGTATGAGGGACAGGTTCCTCAGAGAGCTCAACAGCTAAATTCACCTGTGGTCAAGTGAATTTTGACTTGTGAAGTCCGCTGTCACTTAGACATTTATACCTGGGAGTGGCTTAGGGTATGAGGGACAGGTTCCTCAGAGAAGAAGGAATTTCTACGTTACTCACTTTACCTTAGACTGCTGTGTGTTCATTCTTCTCATCATCTTCTTTCATAAACCCACAAAATCCCTTTGCTTTTCCTAGCAAGAGGGAAGAATCTAGACAGTGTTTGCCACCAGTATCTAGAGAGTTCATTGGCTCCTCCAGCTTGGAGTAGTTTAAAAAAGTTTCCCCTTGGCAGGGAATGCACATATTTATTCAACATTCATTCAATATTTTAAAGGATTAATTCAGGTTATATGGGTGAGGGCATTGTATGTCTCGTAATTTTTAGTTCAGTGTTGCATCAATTCTAATAATAATTCTAAAATATTTAGGTACCTGGTTTTATTATATATTGGAAGCAGTGTAGAAGATGTTATTTCAAGCTGTTCTTATAATTGAGAGATTTCCATGCTATCAATGTATTTTTATTATTCATATTATATAGTGGCTAAAATAGTCTAATAGGTATAATGTATTAAAACTAGTTATCTCTAAGCAATAATAGTAATGAAAAATAATATTTGAATTCCTCTTTTCATTAGATCGGCAAGTCGAGGTTGTGGAAATAATAGGCACCTGATGACAGTCAATTGTGTGTTCAAATCTCAAAGTTGTGATTACTGGCTGGGTAATATCGGGCCTTAATTTTCACATTTGTACATTGGAAATAGTGTTGCAAGATTAAGAATTGGTTTCTTCTTTCCTCAACTTTAAAAGACTATATTAATTTGGTGGCTCTAGTGATTTCATGGACAAAATTTATGGCAACTATTCCTTCCCTGTCCTGTTTTTACTAACCACTTGCTCACACTTACCCTTCACTATTATTTAAGAGTTGAAAAACTAAAGCTTGGAAAGAAAAAACAATCTATTTGGGGTAAAATACTAAATAATTAAGACATAAAAATGAGTAGCAGACAAAGATCAACTTATCTGGGTCACTCAGTCACCAGAATGAATCAAGTACTTCTGTGTGGGGTGGAGCACTGAGTTATATGACTGGGATTTAGGGAGAAACTGCCAAATTGTCCATTACATGCAAGAATTTATACTTCAGTTTCTTAGATTAGGACTACTTTCAGGTGATTCTGTTGTTTCAGTTGTGGTATTTTAGATGCTTCATAAAACCTGGTGATTGGAAGCTGGTCAGCTAATATGCTGAATTGTGGATGACCAAATCTGCCTTCCATTATAGCCACAAGAGGTAAAAGTAGCATCCAACATTTAAACATTTATTCAGCACTTTCTATGTGTCAAGCCCCAAGCACTTCATTTTTATCAGCTCATTTTATTATTAATACAACCCCATGTCATTGGTATTATTATCATACCCATTTTACTTACGAGAAAATTGAGGTATGAGGAAGATAAGAAAATTGTCCACACCAGGAAATAATAGAACTGGGAAGCTAATCTAGGCAATCTGGTGCTGTAGGTCAAGCTGTTGACGACTTTGCTTTCTGCCACTTACATTTAGTGGACTGTCTAAGGAGACTTGCTATGTATAGGGCCCAGCTCTTTCCTCCAGAGTTTATGTTTTCTGTTTGAAGTAGCTCTAGAGGAGGGCACACGTGGGAAAGGATCTGAGAAGAGCAGCAGGAGAGAGAGTGTTCTCACCACAGCATTTCTGAGTCAGCCAGATGGGACTTTGTGTGTTGGTTCTGCAGCTCCTTTGTGTGACCTTAGGTGAGTTGCTGAAGCTCTCTGAGTTTCCTGCTCAGTAAGGAGGTGATGCTAATACTACATGATCTACATCATGGGTTGTTGTTTCGCGTGATCTAAGTAGCAGATGCCTGTTCCACAGTAAGGTCTTCATATGCTGTAGCTATTACTATAATATAATAGCTTCATACAAGTCATCAGCTTATTTTGCCTTAGAGAAGTAAGAAATCTCAATAGTACTCTTTTGCTCAGAGTGCTATCATTCAAAAGTTAAAGTTTGCTGTATTTTTGACAATCTTGGTGATGTACGATGTCCCTAGTTTTTATGATATGGGTTTTATAGTTGTGTTTTCAAGTAAAGACAAGTACAACTTTCTCTTCTGGTGTATATGTTTTCTCACATAATAGAGTAATAAACATCCGCATGAGATTGGAGGCTCACTGAATAAATCCAGAGGCACTTACTTGCAGTTAATGCCTATGATAACACTTTGTGGGAATTAGTAGTGATTAAGTTTGTTTTGGAAGGACGGTCCTAACATAGTATGTTTCCATTTGGAAAGAGGGGAGAAAGTTTCATTTTTTTTGTTTCAATAAATATTTATGGAGCATTTATTATGTACCAGGTACTGTGCCTGGATAGAGTGAATACATTTCATTTTAGGTAATCATTGAGCAATGTCTGTTAAGAAGGATTGTGGTCATGAGCTGGCAGGAAAGAGTGCCAGTGGTTGGGAGGGGGTGACCAAATTGGACTGTGTATTTGATGTTTATGATGTAACCATAAGAATACCACCAAAATTCCAACCTGCATCATATTGTGTTAGAATCTCACTATATTTATAAAGTGCTTTGAAGATGTTGACTATTTTGGACTTTTCTCTATTATACCATATGTTTATGCACACATTATATATATATAAAACACATTTTATATATATATTTATATATATATATAAAATATATTATTTATATATTATATTATTTTTGGTATATTTTATCTCATTTGTAACATCATTTTACACCATCTTGGTGTGATTAGTATATGGGAGCTTATCTTCAAAGAGAAGCTATCAAATGTCTTCAGATATATAACAAAGACATAGTCTATACCTTTTAGGAATTTAGAGTTTAAAAAACCAGTAGAAAGATCAAAAGACCCTGTAAGTATCAGAAAAATACATAATTTGAATAAAACATTTGTTTTTCCAGAAATGTGACTTACCTGCCTTAATCAGCATGTCTGCCAGTAATTTTTGTGTCTATTTCTGTGAAAATAGAAAGAACTATTCAGTTTTTATTTTTTGTCTTTTTCGTGACCGGTAAGGGGATCGCAACCCTTGGTGTGGTGTTGCCCGCACCGCGCTCAGCCAGTGAGCACACCGGCCATTCCTATATAGGATCCGAACCCGTGTTGGGAGCATCGCTGCGCTCCCAGCACTGCACTCTCCCGAGTGTGCCATGGGGTCGGCCCCAAGAACTATTCAGTTTTAATGGAGAAAGAGCAAAGATGTCACAAAATTAAACGGTTTTTAACATTTGTTTTTTCCATATCTTTTATTATTGTTATGCTCTTTATCTATGATTGCAGCTCTAAAATATTAACCTTTAAAAAAAGTGCATTGCACAGTTGGTTGTGGCATTGTGATCTGCCAAATTATAGCATTCTGAATGTTTGTAAGTCTTTGGGAATCCCCCAGAGGGTCTATCTACCTAAATTCCCCGAAGAGAAAGAAAAATCAAAATCATTGTTTCCCCTTCTGCTTTTGTTCACAGCGAGACAGACTTGATTGTCAAGAACAAACACACGGAGCTGAGAGATCAGGAAGTTGTAGGACAAGGTAGCTGAACTCTGCTTTGTTGAACACTGTCCGAAAGAGAGGGTCCAACAGTCACCATGAGGTATCTCAGTGTCTGAGGAGAATCTGCGTGAACTGTCAGTTGAAAGCATTGACAGCGTTCCATTAGTAATGAATTATGAGAGTAATTTCATTAATTTCTTCACCTCAGTCAGTACATGTTAGGGTAAGTTGCTC
>NW_007729172.1:162045-170749 GCF_000696425.1 Galeopterus variegatus
ACTTTGCTTTCTGCCACTTACATTTAGTGGACTGTCTAAGGAGACTTGCTATGTATAGGGCCCAGCTCTTTCCTCCAGAGTTTATGTTTTCTGTTTGAAGTAGCTCTAGAGGAGGGCACACGTGGGAAAGGATCTGAGAAGAGCAGCAGGAGAGAGAGTGTTCTCACCACAGCATTTCTGAGTCAGCCAGATGGGACTTTGTGTGTTGGTTCTGCAGCTCCTTTGTGTGACCTTAGGTGAGTTGCTGAAGCTCTCTGAGTTTCCTGCTCAGTAAGGAGGTGATGCTAATACTACATGATCTACATCATGGGTTGTTGTTTCGCGTGTTCTAAGTAGCAGATGCCTGTTCCCCAGTAAGGGCTTCATATGCTGTAGCTATTACTATAATATAATAGCTTCATACACGTCATCAACTTATTTTGCCTTAGAGAAGTAAGAAATCTCAATAGTACTCTTTTGCTCAGAGTGCTATCATTCAAAAGTTAAAGTTTGCTGTATTTTTGACAATCTTGGTGATGTACGATGTCCCTAGTTTTTATGATATGGGTTTTATAGTTGTGTTTTCAAGTAAAGACAAGTACAACTTTCTCTTCTGGTGTATATGTTTTCTCACATAATAGAGTAATAAACATCCGCATGAGATTGGAGGCTCACTGAATAAATCCAGAGGCACTGCACTCTCCCTAGTGTGCCATGGGGTCGGCCCCAAGAACTATTCAGTTTTAATGGAGAAAGAGCAAAGATGTCACAAAATTAAACGGTTTTTAACATTTGTTTTTTCCATATCTTTTATTATTGTTATGCTCTTTATCTATGATTGCAGCTCTAAAATATTAACCTTTTAAAAAAATGCATTGCACAGTTGGTTGTGGCATTGTGATCTGCCAAATTATAGCATTCTGAATATTTGTAAGTCTTTGGGAATCCCCCAGAGGGTCTATCTACCTAAATTCCCTGAAGAGAAAGAAAAATCAAAATCATTGTTTCCCCTTCTGCTTTTGTTCACAGCGAGACAGACTTGATTGTCAAGAACAAACACACGGAGCTGAGAGATCAGGAAGTTGTAGGACAAGGTAGCTGAACTCTGCTTTGTTGAACACTGTCCGAAAGAGAGGGTCCAACAGTCACCATGAGGTATCTCAGTGTCTGAGGAGAATCTGCGTGAACTGTCAGTTGAAAGCATTGACAGCGTTCCATTAGTAATGAATTATGAGAGTAATTTCATTAATTTCTTCACCTCAGTCAGTACATGTTAGGGTAAGTTGCTCGACCAAACATCAAAAGAAGCATTGCATTTTAACCTTTTAGTCTTTTACTGTGTAACCAGAAACAGGGAAGAAATAAATTAGTGTAGCGTTCCTTTTTTAAAAAAATGACTGGAGATAAGGAGCTGACATAATTTTTCCTGTTNTTATGAGAGTAATTTCATTAATTTCTTCACCTCAGTCAGTACATGTTAGGGTAAGTTGCTCAACCAAACATCAAAAGAAGCATTGCATTTTAACCTTTTAGTCTTTTACTGTGTAACCAGAAACAGGGAAGAAATAAATTAGTGTAGCGTTTCTTTTTTAAAAAAATGACTGGAGATAAGGAGCTGACATAATTTTTCCTGTTTTTAATTTAATAGCAAGTTTATGGTTTTGTGCAAAACCATTCACATTACATTTGACCCTCTGGGAGCTGCTTTTTTTTTTTCTTCTGTGGATATAATTTTGAGTCTTTAATAATCCCTTGTTAAATTCAGTCTGAGTTTGATTAATGAATTGTGATGAACCAGGGCATTAATTTGCAGGTTTGGTCTAATGCCCTAAAAGCCTGCTTTGTTGCAGATGTTATTAATGCTAAACTGTTCAGGAGGAGCCATGGGATGGCAGTGTGCCCCAAATAATGGACAAGGTACGTATTTTGGAAGCCCCAGTGATGGAGCTATAGCTCTATAAGTGACTATGGAGTTATGTTATTGAAAGAGAAAATCCTGATTTAGCGTAATGCCCTAGAACAGAGGGCCACAGACCCTCAAGTAGTCTTTTACTGGAATTCAGGAGAGTCTATGTATTTAGATAGGAAAAAAAATCTTTACTTTGATTAACTTCTAACTGAAATTTAACATTCTGTTCAATTATAAATGTAGGCAACAGAGCACAGTATTATTAGCCATATCTGTATTTCATCATCACTGGAAATCACGGGTGTTTTCATAACACATTATAGCAATTTAAAAAATAATGACTATATTCCAATATCATTGGTTTCATTTGTAATCTTATTTTAGATATGTAAAAACATGCTTTTGAGAAGGGGTCTATGGCCTCCAAATGGTTAAGAAACTGCTTCCTAGTGTGACTGTTGCTGTGCTGCTATCTTTCTTTTTGGAGTATTGATAGCTATTCTTCAGGGCTCTATTTTCAGGAATAAGTCCAAGGTTCAAACATGTTACCTATGTGGCAAGATATAGCAGTGACTGAGTTGTGCTAACATTATCAACTTTGCAATTACTTCCCTCCCCACTTCCCCCCACCCCCCAAGCTGCTGGAAGCCATGAACTGTTTGTTCGTATAACTTCGTATAATGTATGCTATACGAAGTTATTACGCCGGTTCCCGGTTCAAACATGTTACCTATGTGGCAAGATATAGCAGTGACTGAGTTGTGCTAACATTATCAACTTTGCAATTACTTCCCTCCCCACTTCCCCCCACCCCCCAAGCTGCTGGAAGCCATGAACTGTTTGTCTTATTCTCTGGTATTTCCCAAGTGCATATTATATTGTTTGATACATAGTAGGCACTTAATATTTAATGAACAAATGATAGCTTTAAGAGGAAATGCTATTTTTTTTTGCCCCATTTGAGTGAATCTGGGCTTTAAAATCATTTTTCAAAATGAAATAAAATCTGGTATCCACATTGTAAAGAGTTTATTGCATTCTAAAAGATATTTACAAGGCATTAGAAATGTTTATAGGAACTGATATTAACCAGTTTATTGTCCAACAGCTCAGTTTATCAGGGTACTATAGACTTTCATAAATGCTTTTTCAAAGCATTATTATAATTAAACAAAGAGAACTGGAATTCTCCAAAGGCAAATATAGCTGTAGAGAGATAGGAAAATTAGATTAAGGAAAAAGATTAGCATGTGTATTGGGAGAGTATATAAGTGTATGGATGCATTTGTGTGTAAAAAGACCCAATCCTGTGAGAGTGCCCATAGTTGCTTTAGAGATTTTTTTTTTCAATTTAATTTAACAGGTATTGAAACTGAAGCACAAAGAGGTTAAATGACCAGTGACCTCCTAATTGCTAAATCCAATAAACCCTTCTCAGACCTTATCTTATTTGACCACACTATTCTATTTTATGTTGTTTACCTTTTCCCTTTTCTTGAAGCCTGTGCACAGGCTGTTTCTGCCACTCAGAACGCCCTCCTTCCTGCTCTTTTTTATCTCTGCCTCCTACTCTTCTCCCAGGAGAACACATTTTTTGAGTCTTCCTGATTTCCACTCCTTAAGTATAGCTCTGTTCTAGGTCAGTGTTTCTAAAATTTGTTTTCATTATTGTCCCCCTAAATAGCCTTTTTAGACTTTTTTCCTTTAATTCCCCTCACTTTTCCCTTACCGCATCCTGCAGTTGCAGTGGGATTTTAATTCCAAGGTAGACTATATATCTGTTTAGGTACTAAGGCTTCTGGAAGGCAACAAACCATTATAATATCTAAGATTTCTTTTCACCTCCAACAACCAATTTCTCCTTCTTGGGGGTAAGATCACCCTTGTTGAGAATGCATGCTTTAATAGAACCCAAATGTCACCAGCCCTTCCCATCCTGTGGATCCAAACAAGGTTACCAAGGGCTCTGACCTCCACCCATTTTGTTAAGAGAAATTCCAGTCTTTCCTGTGGGATTGCCTTCCTGTCAAAGCTCCTCAGGATGTCTACCTGTTTTTATGAAATTAGTCTTATTTCTGTCTGCCTGTTTCTACCTGTAGGGGAACTGGGAATACAGACACCATCCTTCAGGATGAGCTGGGAAAGAGCTGTCCTCTGTGTTGCCCTTGGTCAGGATGGTCCAGCCTGACCAAGTGCTGCTGGTGGGTAGTGGATCTTGGAACCCTCCATGGTGGGGGTGGGGAAGATGGTTACTGTCACTGCTCTTTCCCTTGGCTGTGGGTGTCTGTGTTTGCTGGCCTTGACCTAGATATCTGGTAGAGTAACTGCTCAGCCAAGTGTGTACTGGCAGCAATATTTTGTGGTGATATAACTCCTTCAATTCCCATCTCACAGAGCTATGTTCTCTAGGTGCATTCGAGACACCAGGGGCAGGAATGTGCCTACCATGCTCTGGGAAGGGGAAGGCAGTGGTAAGTCTGGAGCAGAGTGAACAAGAGGTGAGTGGTAAGAGACGACATAGAAGAGGGGATGGTAGTCCAGATCATGTAGAGACAAAGGTCAGAACAATTATTTGGCTTTTTTTTGCACGTGAAATAAGAAGCCAGTTGGACAGTTTTGTGCACATTGGTGATATGATCTAACTCAGCTTTTCACCCTAGTGACCACTGACAATAGGTTTTAGGGAGTCAGGACAAAAGCAGAGAGACCAGTCATGAAACTCTGAAATAAGTCAAGAGACGTTGTTGGTCTAGGCAAGATTAGTGGTTGGTGAAATAGTGAGAAGTGGCCAGATTGTGAATATATAGTGACTTAAAGCCAACAGGAAATGGTGATGATCTAGATGTAGGGTGTGTAAAAAAGAGGAGTCAAGAATAATTTCCAGTTTTTTTTAAAAAAGTAATTTTTTTCTTTAAATATAACATGCATTCAGAAAAATGCCCAAATCGTAAATGTGCAGCTTGGTAAATTTTTCACAAAAGAAAAACACTCTTGTAATCACATCCCTCAGCAAGACCCAGAACATTAGCAGCTCCCAAGAGGACTCTGCTTATGCTGCCTCTCAGTCCGCATCTCTCCTTCCCAAAGTAACCACTGTCACTGGCTTTTCCCACTAAGCACAGCATAGCCTATATTCACAAGTTTTTTTTTTTTTTTTTGTCTTTTTTGTGACCGGTAAGGGGATTGCAACCCACCGGCCATCTCTATATAGGATCCGAACCCGCGGCGGGAGTGCTGCTGTGCACCCAAGCGCCGCACTCTCCCGAGTGCGCCATGGGGCCGGCCCAATATATTCACAACTTTTGATACATCATGATTTTGTCATCATTTAGTAAAAATATTTAAATATTTTCTAGTTTCCATTGTGATTTTCTTATTTGACTAATTTCCAAATATGTGGGGGATTTTTTTTTTTTTTTTGCAGCTGGCCAGTACAGGGATCCTAACCCTTGACTTATGAAACATTATTATGAAATATCCTTTTTTATGTTTGATAATAGTGTTTATGTATCTCTCCTTCCATTCTTTTTCTGTCAACCTTTCTGTGTCCTTATATTTAAGATTGTGCTTATTTAGGCAACATATGGTTGAATTTTTATTTTTTCAACTATTTGGATTAAGTATGTCTTTCAATTGAAGTGTTTAGTCCATTTACATTTAATATAATTACTGAAATATTTGGAATTACATTTATGGGATATAACATTCATCCCTTGCTTAATAAAGTCTAATATAAATTAGTAATTTTATCACTTCCAAGACAATACTAGATTTAAGAACATATTAACTATGTTTATCTCTGTTGGCTCTTTGAGTTATTGCTGTCATGCATTTTAATCACACATGTATTTAAAATTCCACAAAATATTATTATTGCTTTATATCAATAATCATTTATATTTATAGTCATATTTATCTTTTGATTACTGTTCTTCTTCTAGAAGTTTTGCTTTATATGATGGTAGGCAGCTTGAACAGGGGCAGAGAAACTTAATTCAATCAGTGTATGACCGAAAAGAGGCTGGGTTTTGGAATTTGTAAGTTTCTAGGTCATCTTCCTGGGTTCATCTTGCAGGCTGGGTAATCTTGGGAAGATTACTAACAAATATTAGTTGGAATAGCTACTGAACTTGGGAAAATTGCTAACAAATATTAGTTGGAGTGGCTACTGATGGAACTCAGTATGTGGAGAAAATTAGACCATATTAGAGGATAGGATCAGGAAATACAGTGAAATTATAAAACTTATAGCTCTGGCTATATTGATAATAGAGTCAAAGAGGTAATGCAGGCACCTCAGTGCTGGTCCATGGTTATTCCAGATAATTTCCTACCTATAATTCAATCAGTTCTCATACTGCTTGGAAAAGTTTCAAGGTACAAGTCTTCAGCAGTAGAGGGGATTTTGATGGTTGGTCAGTTTGTTACTTGCTGCCCCTGGGAAGAGAGTGAGGGGCGGTTGGAGGAAGCAAGGTTCAGGAGGAGGGAGTAAATAGCCTTTACTACTCTCTCCGTTCTATCTCTCGGCCTTTGTCTTTACTTCTTTTTGGAGTGGTGCATTCTTGATCTAGGCTCCAGGAAAGATGTTCTATCAAACCAAGAATCNGTTTTTTTCTTGATACCTTTAAATTTGAAGGGCATTTTCACTGGATATAGACTGCCAGGTTGTCAACAATTTTTTTCAGCACTTCAAAATATCATTCTATTTTCTTCTGGCTTTCATGGTTTCTGTGGAGAACTTAGTTATCACTGTTGTAGCTCCTTTGAAAGTAATATGCTTTTTTATCTGGCTGTTCTTATGGTTTATTCTTTGTCTTTATCATTTGGAAATTTTACTATGGTGTGATAAATATTGTATTTATCCTGATTGGGGTTTGATATCTTGCATTTGTTTGGAAAATTCTCAGACATTATCTTTTCATGTATTGCTTCTGTCCCCATTTCCTCTATAACTACTTCTGGGGCTCCAGGAATACTTTTGTTTAGATTTTGCCATCTCTCATATGTCTCTTGCACTCTTTTCTATATTTTCATTTCTTTTTTTTTTTTTTTTTTGCTTTATTCTGGATATTTCCTACTGAGTTATCTTATAGTACTAATCCTCTTTTTACCTGTGTTTAATCTACTATTAAACTCATCTGTTGAGTTCTTAACTTTACTATTTTTTTTTTAGTTCTAGAATATCCTCTTGATTTTTTTTGATTCCATTTTCTCTGGTGAAGCTATCTTGTCATCTATTTTTTGAACGTATTAATCCATGTTTTATAAATCCATTATTGGGATCATCTGTGGCCCTGTTTCTATCGTCTTTTTTTCTTTTTTTCCTATTTCTTGATATGCCTGGTATTTTTTTTTTATCAAATACCAGATATTTTGTATGAAAAATTATAAAGGCAACACATGATGCTGTCTTCTTCTAGAAGTTTTGCTTTATATGATGGTAGGCAACTTGAACAGGGGCAGAGAAACTTAATTCAATCAGTGTATGACCGAAAAGAGGCTGGGTTTTGGAATTTGTAAGTTTCTAGGTCATCTTCCTGGGTTCATCTTGCAGGCTGGGTAAACTTGGGAAAATTGCTAACAAATATTAGTTGGAGTGGCTACTGATGGAACTCAGTATGTGGAGAAAATTAGACCATATTAGAGGATAGGATCAGGAAATACAGTGAAATTATAAAACTTATAGCTCTGGCTATATTGATAATAGAGTCAAAGAGGTAATGCAGGCACCTCAGTGCTGGTCCATGGTTATTCCAGATAATTTCCTACCTATAATTCAATCAGTTCTCATACTGCTTGGAAAAGTTTCAAGGTACAAGTCTTCAGCAGTAGAGGGGATTTTGATGGTTGGTCAGTTTGTTACTTGCTGCCCCTGGGAAGAGAGTGAGGGGCGGTTGGAGGAAGCAAGGTTCAGGAGGAGGGAGTAAATAGCCTTTACTACTCTCTCCGTTCTATCTCTCGGCCTTTGTCTTTACTTCTTTTTGGAGTGGTGCATTCTTGATCTAGGCTCCAGGAAAGATGTTCTATCAAACCAAGAATCAGACACAATTTCATCAGAGAAGTTCCCAAATAATGTTTCTTCCTCGCTCTTACAAGAATCATCCTAGTAGGATCATTCCAGTTCGATTGGATTCAAGGTGCATGATTATGTCACAGACACTGTACATGAAGCAATCTGTGTTTTGACTAGTGAAAAATTGATAATCACCTACCCAGTTAAGCCAGTCCACAGAGAGACAGTTAATATTGTGAAACTTCAATAAAGTCGGCTGTCAATGCGATTGATATTGCAGGTGAACTCCTTGGTTTCTCATTGTAATCCTTTGAATCTCTGTTATCCATCACTCTATAATACATTTGTTTAGCAGGGAAATAGGCTTCTAAAATCTCACCATCAAAGTAAGCCTCAACAATAACGTTTCTAAATCTGACACACAAGTCTCAACAACACTGTCAGAACACTATTTAGCTATCAAATTTAGAGAGGTGATGTAAATTTAAAGAAGGATGGCAAGAGGTTGAAAAGCGTTGTCATTTGTTTTCTTGGACAATAAAAAGTTTAGAAGCGTATTCTTCTGCACTCCCCTTACCAGCCAGGCATTTGAGTAGCAGATTTTGGTATTAAGTTCTCCTGACAGGTCAAAATGCAGACTTTCAAAATTTTATAAGAAATTCCTATTGCTAAGTCTTAAGTGGAGTAAGAATTTATTTATGGAAGGTTAAGCTTTATTTTCATGAATGGAAGCAAAACTGTTAAAAAACAAATAATATTGACAGACGTTTTATTTAGAAAAAATGATTTAATTTTTCTTTTTC